>NC_135818.1:84037987-84047987 GCF_964213995.1 Mustelus asterias
TCCAGACTGCACAGAGAGAGAGAGAGAGCAATAATCCAGACTGCACAGAGAGAGAGAGAGAGCAATAATCCAGACTGCACAGAGAGAGAGAGACAGAGCAATAATCCTGGCTGCACAGAGAAAGTGAGCAATAATCCAGACTGCACGGAGAGAGAGTGAGCAATAATCCAGACTGCACAGAGAGAGAGAGAGAGTGAGCAATAATCTAGACTGCAGAGAGAGACAGAGAGAGAGAGAGCAAGAATCCAGACTGCACAGAGAGAGAGAGAGAGCAAGAATCCAGACTGCACAGAGAGAGAGAGAGAGCAATAATCCAGACTGCACAGAGAGAGAGAGAGAGAGAGAGCCGTATTCCAGACTGCACAGAGAGAGAGAGAGAGAGCAATAATCCAGACTGCACAGAGAGAGAGAGAGAGAGCAATAATCCACACTTCAGAGAGAGACAGAGAGAGAGAGAGCAAGAATCCAGACTGCACAGAGAGAGAGAGAGAGAGCAATAATCCAGAGTGCACAGAGAGAGGGAGAGCAATAATCCGGACTGCACAGAGAGAGAGAGAGAGACAGCAATAATCCGGACTACAGAGAGAGAGAGAGAGAGCAATAATCCGGACAGCACAGAGAGAGAGAGAGCAATAATCCAGACTGCACAGAGAGAGAGAGAGAGAGAGAGAGCAATAATCCGGACAGCACAGAGAGAGAGAGAGAGAGCAATAATCCAGACTGCAGAGAGAGAGAGCAATAATCCAGACTGCACAGAGAGAGAGAGAGAGAGAGAGCAATAATCCTGACTGTACAGAGAAAGAGAGCAATAATCCAGACTGCACAGAGAGAGAGAGAGCAATAATCCACACTTCAGAGAGAGACAGAGAGAGAGAGAGAGCAAGAGTCCAGACTGCACAGAGAGAGAGAGAGAGAGAGCAAGAATCCAGACTGCACAGAGAGAGAGAGGGAGAGCAATAATCCACACTTCAGAGAGAGACAGAGAGAGAGAGAGAGAGCAATAATCCAGACTGCACAGAGAGAGGGAGAGCAATAATCCAGACTGTACAGAGAGAGAGAGAGCAATAATCCAGACTGCAGAGAGAGAGAGAGAGAGCAATAATCCAGACTGCACAGATAGAGAGAGAGAGGGAGAGCAATAATCCAGACTGCACGGAGAGAGAGAGCAATAATCCAGAGACTGCACAGAGAGAGAGAGAGAGAGAGCAATAATCCAGACTGCACAGAGAGAGAGAGCAATAATCCAGACTGCACAGAGAGAGAGAGAGAGAGAGCAATAATCCAGACTGCACAGAGAGAGAGAGAGAGAGAGCAATAATCCAGACTGCCCAGACAGAGAGAGAGACAGCAATAATCCAGACTACAGAGAGAGAGAGAGAGAGAGAGCAATAATCCAGACTGCAGAGAGAGAGAGAGCAGTAATCCAGACTGCACAGAGTAAGAGAGAGAGCAATAATCCGGACAGCACAGAGAGAGAGAGAGAGAGCAATAATCCAGACTGCACAGAGAGAGAGTGAGAGAGAGTAATAATCCAGACTGCACAGAGAGAGAGAGAGAGAGCAATAATCCAGACTGCACAGAGAGAGAGAGAGAGAGCAATAATCCAGACTGCACGGAGAGAGAGAGAGAGAGAGAGCAGTAATCCAGACTGCACGGAGAGAGAGAGAGAGGGAGAGCAATAATCCAGACTGCAGAGAGAGAGAGAGAGCAATAATCCAGACTGCACAGAGAGAGAGAGAGAGCAATAATCCAGACTGCACGGAGAGAGAGAGAGAGAGAGAGCAGTAATCCAGACTGCACGGAGAGAGAGAGAGAGAGAGCAATAATCCAGACTGCACAGAGAGAGAGAGGGAGCAATAATCCAGACTGCACAGAGAGAGAGGGAGAGAGAGAGAGCAATAATCCAGACTGCACAGAGTAAGAGAGAGAGCAATAATACAGACTGCACAGAGAGAGAGAGAGAGAGCAATAATCCAGACTGCACAGAGAGAGAGAGAGAGCAATAATCCAGACTGCACAGAGAGAGAGAGACAGAGCAATAATCCTGGCTGCACAGAGAAAGTGAGCAATAATCCAGACTGCACGGAGAGAAAGTGAGCAATAATCCAGACTGCACAGAGAGAGAGAGAGAGTGAGCAATAATCTAGACTGCAGAGAGAGACAGAGAGAGAGAGAGCAAGAATCCAGACTGCACAGAGAGAGAGAGAGAGCAAGAATCCAGACTGCACAGAGAGAGAGAGAGAGCAATAATCCAGACTGCACAGAGAGAGAGAGAGAGAGAGAGAGCCGTATTCCAGACTGCACAGAGAGAGAGAGAGAGAGCAATAATCCAGACTGCACAGAGAGAGAGAGAGAGAGCAATAATCCACACTTCAGAGAGAGACAGAGAGAGAGAGAGCAAGAATCCAGACTGCACAGAGAGAGAGAGAGCAATAATCCAGAGTGCACAGAGAGAGGGAGAGCAATAATCCGGACTGCACAGAGAGAGAGAGAGAGACAGCAATAATCCGGACTACAGAGAGAGAGAGAGAGAGCAATAATCCGGACAGCACAGAGAGAGAGAGAGCAATAATCCAGACTGCACAGAGAGAGAGAGAGAGAGAGCAATAATCCAGACTGCACAGAGTAAGAGAGAGAGCAATAATCCGGACAGCACAGAGAGAGAGAGAGAGAGCAATAATTCAGACTGCAGAGAGAGAGAGAGAGCAATAATCCAAACTGCACAGAGAGAGAGAGAGCAATAATCCAGACTGCACAGAGAGAGAGAGAGAGAGAGAGAGAGCAATAATCCTGACTGCACAGAGAAAGAGAGCAATAATCCAGACTGCACAGAGAGAGAGAGAGCAATAATCCACACTTCAGAGAGAGACAGAGAGAGAGAGAGAGCAAGAATCCAGACTGCACAGAGAGAGAGAGGGAGAGCAATAATCCACACTTCAGAGAGAGACAGAGAGAGAGAGCAATAATCCAGACTGCACAGAGAGAGAGAGAGAGAGAGCAATAATCCACACTTCAGAGAGAGACAGAGAGAGAGAGAGAGAGCAATAATCCAGACTGCACAGAGAGAGGGAGAGCAATAATCCAGACTGCACAGAGAGAGAGAGAGAGAGAGAGCAATAATCCAGACTGCACAGAGAGAGAGGGAGAGAGCAATAATCCGGACTGCAGAGAGAGAGAGAGAGAGAGAGCAATAATCCAGACTGCAGAGAGAGAGAGAGAGCAATAATCCAGACTGCACAGATAGAGAGAGCAATAATCCAGACTGCACAGAGAGAGAGAGAGAGAGAGAGCAATAATCCAGACTGCACGGAGAGAGAGAGCAATAATCCAGACTGCACAGAGAGAGAGAGAGAGAGCAATAATCCAGACTGCACAGAGAGAGAGAGAGCAATAATCCAGACTGCAGAGAGAGAGAGAGAGCAATAATCCAGACTGCACAGAGAGAGAGAGAGAGAGAGAGCAATAATCCAGACTGCACGGAGAGAGAGAGCAATAATCCAGACTGCACAGAGAGAGAGCAATAATCCAGACTGCACAGAGAGAGAGAGAGAGAGAGCAATAATCCAGACTGCACAGAGAGAGAGAGAGAGAGAGCAATAATCCAGACTGCCCAGAGAGAGAGAGAGAGAGAGCAATAATCCAGACTACAGAGAGAGAGAGAGAGAGAGAGCAATAATCCAGACTGCAGAGAGAGAGAGAGCAGTAATCCAGACTGCACAGAGTAAGAGAGAGAGCAATAATCCGGACAGCACAGAGAGAGAGAGAGAGAGCAATAATCCAGACTGCACAGAGAGAGAGTGAGAGAGAGTAATAATCCAGACTGCACAGAGAGAGAGAGAGAGAGCAATAATCCAGAGTGCACAGAGAGAGGGAGAGCAATAATCCAGACTGCAGAGAGAGAGAGAGAGCAATAATCCAGACTGCACAGAGAGAGAGAGAGAGCAATAATCCAGACTGCACGGAGAGAGAGAGAGAGAGAGAGCAGTAATCCAGACTGCACGGAGAGAGAGAGAGAGAGAGAGCAATAATCCAGACTGCACAGAGAGAGAGAGGGAGCAATAATCCAGACTGCACAGAGAGAGAGGGAGAGAGAGAGAGCAATAATCCAGACTGCACAGAGTAAGAGAGAGAGCAATAATACAGACTGCACAGAGAGAGAGAGAGAGAGCAATAATCCAGACTGCACAGAGAGAGAGAGAGAGCAATAATCCAGACTGCACAGAGAGAGAGAGACAGAGCAATAATCCTGGCTGCACAGAGAAAGTGAGCAATAATCCAGACTGCACGGAGAGAAAGTGAGCAATAATCCAGACTGCACAGAGAGAGAGAGAGAGTGAGCAATAATCTAGACTGCAGAGAGAGACAGAGAGAGAGAGAGCAAGAATCCAGACTGCACAGAGAGAGAGAGAGAGCAAGAATCCAGACTGCACAGAGAGAGAGAGAGAGCAATAATCCAGACTGCACAGAGAGAGAGAGAGAGAGAGAGAGCCGTATTCCAGACTGCACAGAGAGAGAGAGAGAGAGCAATAATCCAGACTGCACAGAGAGAGAGAGAGAGAGCAATAATCCACACTTCAGAGAGAGACAGAGAGAGAGAGAGCAAGAATCCAGACTGCACAGAGAGAGAGAGAGAGAGCAATAATCCAGAGTGCACAGAGAGAGGGAGAGCAATAATCCGGACTGCACAGAGAGAGAGAGAGAGACAGCAATAATCCGGACTACAGAGAGAGAGAGAGAGAGCAATAATCCGGACAGCACAGAGAGAGAGAGAGCAATAATCCAGACTGCACAGAGAGAGAGAGAGAGAGAGCAATAATCCAGACTGCACAGAGTAAGAGAGAGAGCAATAATCCGGACAGCACAGAGAGAGAGAGAGAGAGCAATAATCCAGACTGCACAGAGAGAGAGAGAGCAATAATCCAGACTGCACAGAGAGAGAGAGAGAGAGAGAGAGAGAGCAATAATCCTGACTGCACAGAGAAAGAGAGCAATAATCCAGACTGCACAGAGAGAGAGAGAGCAATAATCCACACTTCAGAGAGAGACAGAGAGAGAGAGAGAGCAAGAATCCAGACTGCACAGAGAGAGAGAGGGAGAGCAATAATCCACACTTCAGAGAGAGACAGAGAGAGAGAGCAATAATCCAGACTGCACAGAGAGAGAGAGAGAGAGAGCAATAATCCACACTTCAGAGAGAGACAGAGAGAGAGAGAGAGAGCAATAATCCAGACTGCACAGAGAGAGGGAGAGCAATAATCCAGACTGCACAGAGAGAGAGAGAGAGAGAGAGCAATAATCCAGACTGCACAGAGAGAGAGGGAGAGAGCAATAATCCGGACTGCAGAGAGAGAGAGAGAGAGAGAGCAATAATCCAGACTGCAGAGAGAGAGAGAGAGCAATAATCCAGACTGAATCCAGACTGCACAGATAGAGAGAGAGAGAGAGCAATAAAGACTGCACAGAGAGAGAGAGAGAGAGAGAGCAATAATCCAGACTGCACGGAGAGAGAGAGCAATAATCCAGACTGCACAGAGAGAGAGAGAGAGAGAGAGCAATAATCCAGATGCCACAGAGAGAGAGAGAGCAATAATCCAGACTGCAGAGAGAGAGAGAGAGCAATAATCCAGACTGCACAGAGAGAAGAGAGAGAGAGAGCAATAATCCAGACTGCACGGAGAGAGAGAGCAATAATCCAGACTGCACAAGAGAGAGAGAGAGAGAGCAATAATCCAGACTGCACAGAGAGAGAGAGAGAGAGAGCAATAATCCAGACTGTACAGAGAGAGAGAGAGCAATAATCCAGACTGCACAGAGAGAGAGAGGGAGAGAGCAATAATCCAGACTGCCCAGAGAGAGAGAGAGAGAGCAATAATCCAGACTACAGAGAGAGAGAGAGAGAGAGAGCAATAATCCAGACTGCAGAGAGAGAGAGAGCAGTAATCCAGACTGCACAGAGTAAGAGAGAGAGCAATAATCCAGACTGCACAGAGAGAGAGTGAGAGAGAGTAATAATCCAGACTGCACAGAGAGAGAGAGAGAGAGAGAGAGCAATAATCCAGACTGTACAGAGAGAGAGAGAGAGAGAGAGAGAGCAATAATCCAGACTGTACAGAGAGAGAGTGAGAGAGAGTAATAATCCACACTTCAGAGAGAGACAGAGAGAGAGAGAGAGAGCAATAATCCAACTGTACAGAGAGAGAGAGAGAGAGAGAGAGAGCAATAATCCAGACTGCACAGAGAGAGAGAGAGAGAGCAATAATCCAGACTGCACAGAGAGAGAGTGAGAGAGAGTAATAATCCACACTTCAGAGAGAGACAGAGAGAGAGAGAGAGAGCAATAATCCAGACTGTACAGAGAGAGAGAGAGAGAGAGAGCAATAATCCAGACTGCACAGAGAGAGAGAGAGCAATAATCCAGACTGCACAGAGAGAGAGAGAGAGAGCAATAATCCAGACTGCACAGAGAGAGAGAGAGAGAGAGAGCAATAATCCAGACTGCACAGAGAGAGAGAGAGAGAGAGAGCAATAATCCAGACTGCACGGAGAGAGAGAGGGAGCAATAATCCAGACTGCACAGAGAGAGAGAGCAATAATCCAGACTGCACAGAGAGAGAGAGAGAGAGAGCAATAATCCAGACTGCACAGAGAGAGAGAGAGAGAGAGCAATAATCCAGACTGCCCAGACAGAGAGAGAGACAGCAATAATCCAGACTACAGAGAGAGAGAGAGAGAGAGAGCAATAATCCAGACTGCAGAGAGAGAGAGAGAGCAGTAATCCAGACTGCACAGAGTAAGAGAGAGAGCAATAATCCAGACTGCACAGAGAGAGAGAGAGAGAGAGCAGTAATCCAGACTGCACAGAGTAAGAGAGAGAGCAATAATCCGGACAGCACAGAGAGAGAGAGAGAGAGCAATAATCCAGACTGCACAGAGAGAGAGAGAGCAATAATCCAGACTGCACAGACACAGAGAGAGAGAGAGCAATAATCCAGACTGCAGAGAGAGAGAGAGCAATAATTCAGACTGCACAGAGAGAGGGAGAGAGCAATAATCCAGACTGCACAGAGAGAGGGAGAGAGCAATAATCCAGACTACAGAGAGAGAGAGAGAGAGAGCAATAATCCAGACTACAGAGAGAGAGAGAGAGAGAGCAATAATCCAGACTGCACAGAGAGAGGGAGAGAGCAATAATCCAGACTGCACAGAGAGAGAGAGAGAGAGAGCAATAATCCACACTGCACAGAGAGAGAGAGTGAGAGAGCAATAATCCTGACTGCACAGAGAAAGAGAGCAATAATCCAGACTGCACAGAGAGAGAGAGAGAGAGCAATAATACAGACTGCACAGAGAGAGAGCAATAATCCAGACTACAGAGAGCGAGAGAGAGAGAGAGAGCAATAATCCAGACTGCACAGAGAGAGAGAGAGAGAGAGACAGAGAGAGAGCAGTAATCCAGACTACACAGAGAGAGAGAGAGAGCAATAATCCAGACTGCACAGAGAGAGAGAGAGAGAGCAATAATCCAGACTGCACAGAGAGAGAGAGGGAGAGAGAGAGCAATAATCCAGACTGCACAGAGAGAGAGAGAGAGCAATAATCCAGACTGCACAGAGAGAGAGAGAGAGAGAGAGCAATAATCCTGACTGCACAGAGAAAGAGAGCAATAATCCAGACTGCACAGAGAGAGAGAGAGAGTGAGCAATAATCCAGACTGCACAGAGAGAGAGAGAGAGAGCAGTAATCCAGACTGCACAGAGAGAGAGAGAGCAATAATCCAGACTGCTGAGAGAGAGAGAGAGCAGTAATCCAGACTGCACATAGTAAGAGAGAGAGCAATAATCCGGACAGTACAGAGAGAGAGAGAGACAGCAATAATCCAGACTACAGAGAGAGAGAGCAATAATCCGGACTGCAGAGAGAGAGAGAGAGCAATAATCCAGACTGCACGGAGAGAGCGAGAGAGAGAGCAATAATCCAGACTGCACAGAGAGAGAGAGGGAGCAATAATTCAGACTGCACAGAGAGAGAGAGAGAGAGAGAGAGCAATAATCCTGACTGCACTGAGAAAGAGAGCAATAATCCAGACTGCACAGAGAGAGAGAGAGAGCAAGAGTCCAGACTGCACAGAGAGAGAGTGAGCAATCATCTAGACAACACAGAGAGAGAGAGAGAGCAAGAATCCAAACTGCACAGAGAGAGAGAGAGAGCAGTAATCCAGACTGCACAGAGAGAGAGAGAGAGAGCAAGAATCCAAACTGCACAGAGAGAGAGAGCAATAATCCAAACTGCACAGAGAGAGAGAGCAATAATCCAGACTGCACAGAGAGAGAGAGAGAGAGCAAGAATCCAAACTGCACAGAGAGAGAGAGCAAGAATCCAAACTGCACAGAGAGAGAGAGCAATAATCCAGACTGCACAGAGAGAGAGAGAGAGAGCAATCATCTAGACTGCACAGAGAGAGAGAGAGAGCAAGAATCCAAACTGCACAGAGAGAGAGAGAGAGCAGTAATCCAGACTGCACAGAGAGAGAGAGAGAGAGCAATAATCCAGACTGCACAGAGAGAGAGAGCAAGAATCCAAACTGCACAGAGAGAGAGAGCAATAATCCAGACTGCACAGAGAGAGAGAGAGAGAGCAAGAATCTAGACTGCACAGAGAGAGAGGGCAATAATCCAAACTGCACAGAGAGAGAGAGCAATAATCCAGACTGCACAGAGAGAGAGAGAGAGAGCAAGAATCTAGACTGCACAGAGAGAGAGAGAGAGAGCAATAATCCAAACTGCACAGAGAGAGAGAGCAATAATCCAGACTGCACAGAGAGAGAGAGAGAGAGCAAGAATCTAGACTGCACAGAGAGAGAGAGAGAGAGCAAGAATCCAAACTGCACAGAGAGAGAGAGCAATAATCCAAACTGCACAGAGAGAGAGAGCAAGAATCCAGACTGCACAGAGAGAGAGAGAGAGAGCAAGAATCCAGACTGCACAGAGAGAGAGAGAGAGAGCAATAATCCACACTTCAGAGAGAGACAGAGAGAGAGCAAGAATCCAGACTGCACACAGAGAGAGAGAGCAATAATCCAGACTGCACAGAGAGAGAGAGAGAGAGAGAGCAATAATCCAAACTGCACAGAGAGAGAGAGCAATAATCCAGACTGCACAGAGAGAGAGAGAGAGAGCAATAATCCACACTTCAGAGAGAGACAGAGAGAGAGCAAGAATCCAGACTGCACACAGAGAGAGAGAGCAATAATCCAGACTGCAGAGAGAGAGAGAGAGAGAGAGAGCAATAATCCAAACTGCACAGACAGAGAGCGAACAATAATCCACACTTCAGAGAGAGACAGAGAGAGAGAGAGCAATAATCCAGACTGCACAGAGAAAGAGAGCAATAATCCAGACTGCACGGAGAGAGAGAGAGAGAGCAAGAATCCAGACTGCACAGAGAGAGAGTGAGCAATAATCCAGACTGCACAGAGAGAGAGAGAGAGTGAGCAATAATCTAGACTACACAGAGAGAGAGAGAGCAATAATCCACACTTCAGAGAGAGACAGAGAGAGAGAGAGAGCAAGAATCCAGACTGCACAGAGAGAGAGAGAGAGAGCAAGAATCCAGACTGCACAGAGAGAGAGAGAGAGAGAGAGCCGTATTCCAGACTGCACAGAGAGAGAGAGAGAGAGCAATAATCCACACTTCAGAGAGAGACAGAGAGAGAGCAAGAATCCAGACTGCACACAGAGAGAGAGAGCAATAATCCAGACTGCAGAGAGAGAGAGAGAGAGAGAGACAGAGAGAGAGCAAGAATCCAGACTGCACAGAGAGAGAGAGAGAGAGAGAGCAATAATCCAGACTGCACAGAGTAAGAGAGAGAGCAATAATCCGGACTGCAGAGAGAGAGAGAGAGAGCAATAATCCAGACTGCACAGAGTAAGAGAGAGAGCAATAATCCTGACTGTGCAGAGAGAGAGAGAGAGCAATAATCCAGACTGCACAGAGAGAGAGA
>NC_135818.1:84050487-84262987 GCF_964213995.1 Mustelus asterias
GAGGGAGCAATAATCCAGACTGCACAGAGAGAGAGGGAGAGAGAGAGAGCAATAATCCAGACTGCACAGAGTAAGAGAGAGAGCAATAATACAGACTGCACAGAGAGAGAGAGAGCAATAATCCAGACTGCACAGAGAGAGAGAGAGAGCAATAATCCAGACTGCACAGAGAGAGAGAGAGAGCAATAATCCAGACTGTACAGAGAGAGAGAGAGAGAGCAATAATCCTGACTGCACAGAGAGAGAGAGACAGAGCAATAATCCTGGCTGCACAGAGAAAGTGAGCAATAATCCAGACTGCACAGAGAGAGAGAGAGAGTGAGCAATAATCTAGACTGCAGAGAGAGACAGAGAGAGAGAGAGCAAGAATCCAGACTGCACAGAGAGAGAGAGAGAGCAAGAATCCAGACTGCACAGAGAGAGAGAGAGAGCAATAATCCAGACTGCACAGAGAGAGAGAGAGAGAGAGAGCAATAATCCAGACTGCACAGAGAGAGAGAGAGAGAGAGAGCAATAATCCAGACTGCACAGAGAGAGAGAGAGCCGTATTCCAGACTGCACAGAGAGAGAGAGAGAGAGCAATAATCCAGACTGCACAGAGAGAGAGAGAGAGAGCAATAATCCACACTTCAGAGAGAGACAGAGAGAGAGAGAGCAAGAATCCAGACTGCACAGAGAGAGAGAGAGAGAGCAATAATCCAGAGTGCACAGAGAGAGGGAGAGCAATAATCCGGACTGCACAGAGAGAGAGAGAGAGACAGCAATAATCCGGACTACAGAGAGAGAGAGAGAGAGCAATAATCCAGACTGCACAGAGAGAGAGAGAGAGAGAGCAATAATCCGGACAGCACAGAGAGAGAGAGAGAGAGCAATAATCCAGACTGCAGAGAGAGAGAGAGAGCAATAATCCAGACTGCACAGAGAGAGAGAGAGAGAGAGCAATAATCCTGACTGCACAGAGAAAGAGAGCAATAATCCAGACTGCACAGAGAGAGAGAGAGCAATAATCCACACTTCAGAGAGAGACAGAGAGAGAGAGAGAGCAAGAATCCAGACTGCACAGAGAGAGAGAGAGAGAGAGCAAGAATCCAGACTGCACAGAGAGAGAGAGAGAGAGAGCAAGAATCCAGACTGCACAGAGACAGAGAGAGAGAGCAATAATCCAGACTGCACAGAGAGAGAGAGAGCAATAATCCACACTTCAGAGAGAGACAGAGAGAGAGAGAGAGAGCAATAATCCAGACTGCACAGAGAGAGGGAGAGCAATAATCCGGACTGCAGAGAGAGAGAGAGAGAGAGAGCAATAATCCAGACTGTACAGAGAGAGAGAGAGCAATAATCCAGACTGCAGAGAGAGAGAGAGAGCAATAATCCAGACTGCACAGATAGAGAGAGAGCAATAATCCAGACTGCACAGAGAGAGAGAGAGAGAGAGCAATAATCCAGACTGCACAGAGAGAGAGAGAGAGCAATAATCCAGACTGCACGGAGAGAGAGAGCAATAATCCAGACTGCACAGAGAGAGAGAGAGAGAGAGCAATAATCCAGACTGCACAGAGAGAGAGAGAGAGAGAGCAATAATCCAGACTGCACAGATAGAGAGAGAGCAATAATCCAGACTGCACAGATAGAGAGAGAGCAATAATCCAGACTGCACAGAGAGAGAGAGAGAGCAATAATCCAGACTGCACAGAGAGAGAGAGAGAGCAATAATCCAGACTGCACGGAGAGAGAGAGCAATAATCCAGACTGCACAGAGAGAGAGAGAGAGAGAGCAATAATCCAGACTGCACAGAGAGAGAGAGAGAGAGAGCAATAATCCAGACTGCACAGAGAGAGAGAGAGAGAGAGCAATAATCCAGACTGCCCAGACAGAGAGAGAGACAGCAATAATCCAGACTACAGAGAGAGAGAGAGAGAGAGAGCAATAATCCAGACTGCAGAGAGAGAGAGAGCAGTAATCCAGACTGCACAGAGTAAGAGAGAGAGCAATAATCCGGACAGCACAGAGAGAGAGAGAGAGAGCAATAATCCAGACTGCACAGAGAGAGAGAGAGCAATAATCCAGACTGCACAGACACAGAGAGAGAGAGAGCAATAATCCAGACTGCAGAGAGAGAGAGAGCAATAATTCAGACTGCACAGAGAGAGAGAGAGAGAGCAATAATCCTGACTGCACAGAGAAAGAGAGCAATAATCCAGACTGCACAGAGAGAGAGAGAGTAATAATCCAGACTGCACAGAGAGAGAGAGAGAGAGAGAGCAATAATCCAGACTGCACAGAGAGAGAGAGAGAGAGAGCAATAATCCAGACTGCACAGAGAGAGAGAGAGAGAGCAATAATCCAGACTGCACAGAGAGAGTGAGAGAGAGAGAGCAATAATCCAGACTGCACAGAGAGAGAGAGAGAGAGAGAGCAATAATCCAGACTGCACAGAGAGAGAGAGAGAGCAATAATCCAGACTGCACAGAGAGAGAGAGAGAGCAGTAATCCAGACTGCACAGAGAGAGAGAGAGAGCAATAATCCAGACTGCACAGAGAGAGTGAGAGAGCAATAATCCAGACTGCACAGAGAGAGTGAGAGAGAGAGAGCAATAATCCAGACTGCACAGAGAGAGTGAGAGAGCAATAATCCAGACTGCACAGAGAGAGTGAGAGAGAGAGAGCAATAATCCAGACTGCACAGAGAGAGAGTGAGAGAGAGTAATAATCCAGACTGCACAGAGAGAGAGAGCAATAATCCAGACTGCACAGAGAGAGTGAGAGAGAGCAATAATTCAGACTGCACAGAGGGAGAGAGAGTAATAATCCAGACTGCACAGAGAGAGAGAGAGCAATAATCCAGACTGCACAGAGAGAGAGAGAGCAATAATCCAGACTGCACAGAGAGAGAGAGAGTAATAATCCAGACTGCACAGAGAGAGAGAGAGAGAGAGAGCAATAATCCAGACTGCACAGAGAGAGAGAGAGCAATAATCCAGACTGCACAGAGAGAGAGAGAGAGAGCAATAATCCAGACTGCACAGAGAGAGAGAGAGAGAGCAATAATCCAGACTGCACAGAGAGAGAGAGAGAGCAATAATCCAGACTACAGAGAGAGAGAGAGCAATAATCCAGACTGCACAGAGAGAGAGAGCAATAATCCAGACTGCACAGAGAGAGAGAGGGAGCAATAATCCAGACTACAGAGAGAGAGAGAGAGAGAGAGCAATAATCCAGACTACAGAGAGAGAGAGAGAGAGAGAGCAATAATCCACACTTCAGAGAGAGACAGAGAGAGACAGAGCAAGAATCCAGACTGCACAGAGAGAGAGATCAATAATCCAGACTGCACAGAGAGAGAGAGCAATAATCCAGACTGCACAGAGAGAGAGAGGGAGCAATAATCCAGACTACAGAGAGAGAGAGAGAGAGAGAGCAATAATCCAGACTACAGAGAGAGAGAGAGAGAGAGAGCAATAATCCACACTTCAGAGAGAGACAGAGAGAGACAGAGCAAGAATCCAGACTGCACAGAGAGAGAGATCAATAATCCAGACTGCACAGAGAGAGAGAGCAATAATCCAGACTGCACAGAGAGAGAGAGAGAGAGAGCAATAATCCAGACTGCACAGAGAGAGGGAGAGAGAGCAATAATCCAGACTGCACAGAGAGAGAGAGAGAGAGCAATAATCCAGACTTCAGAGAGAGAGAGAGCAATAATCCAGACTACAGAGAGAGAGAGAGAGAGAGCAATAATCCAGACTGCACAGAGAGAGAGAGAGAGAGAGCAATAATCCAGACTTCAGAGAGAGAGAGAGCAATAATCCAGACTGCACACAGAGAGAGAGAGCAATAATCCAGACTGCAGAGAGAGAGAGAGAGAGAGAGCAAGAATCCAGACTGCACAGAGAGAGAGAGAGAGAGCAATAATCCAGACTGCACAGAGTAAGAGAGAGAGCAATAATCCGGACTGCAGAGAGAGAGAGAGAGAGCAATAATCCAGACTGCACAGAGTAAGAGAGAGAGAGAGAGAGAGAGAGAGCAATAATCCAGACTGCAGAGAGAGAGAGAGAGAGAGAGCAATAATCCGGACTGCAGAGAGAGAGAGAGAGAGAGAGCAATAATCCAGACTGCACAGAGAGAGAGCAATAATCCAGACTGCACGGAGAGAGAGAGAGAGAGCAATAATACAGACTGCACAGAGAGAGAGAGAGAGAGCAATAATCCGGACAGTACAGAGAGAGAGAGAGAGAGCAATAATCCAGACTGCACAGAGAGAGAGAGAGAGCAATAATCCAGACTGCACAGAGAGAGAGAGAGAGAGCAATAATCCAGACTACAGAGAGCGAGAGAGAGAGAGAGAGCAATAATCCAGACTGCACAGAGAGAGAGAGAGAGAGCAAGAATCCAGACTGCACAGAGAGAGAGACAGAGAGAGAGCAATAATCCTGACTGCACAGAGATAGAGAGAGAGAGAGACAGAGAGAGAGCAGTAATCCAGACTGCACAGAGAGAGAGAGAGAGAGAGCAAGAATCCAGACTGCACAGAGAGAGAGAGAGAGAGAGCAATAATCCAGACTGCACAGAGAGAGAGAGAGAGCAATAATCCAGACTGCACAGAGAGAGAGAGAGAGAGCAAGAATCCAGACTGCACAGAGAGAGAGAGAGAGAGCAAGAATCCAGACTGCACAGAGAGAGAGAGAGAGCAATAATCCAGACTGCACAGAGAGAGAGAGAGAGCAATAATCCAGACTGCACAGAGAGAGAGAGAGAGAGCAATAATCCGGACAGTACAGAGAGAGAGAGAGAGAGCAATAATCCAGACTGCACAGAGAGAGAGAGAGAGAGCAATAATCCGGACAGTACAGAGAGAGAGAGAGAGAGCAATAATCCAGACTGCAGAGAGAGAGAGAGAGAGAGAGAGCAATAATCCACACTGCACAGAGAGAGAGAGTGAGAGAGCAATAATCCTGACTGCACAGAGAAAGAGAGCAATAATCCAGACTGCACAGAGAGAGAGAGAGAGAGCAATAATACAGACTGCACAGAGAGAGAGCAATAATCCAGACTACAGAGAGCGAGAGAGAGAGAGAGAGAGCAATACTCCAGACTACACAGAGAGAGAGAGAGAGAGAGACAGAGAGAGAGCAGTAATCCAGACTACACAGAGAGAGAGAGAGAGCAATAATCCAGACTGCACAGAGAGAGAGAGAGAGAGCAGTAATCCAGACTGCACAGAGAGAGAGAGGGAGAGAGAGCAATAATCCAGACTGCACAGAGAGAGAGAGAGAGAGCAAGAGTCCAGACTGCACAGAGAGAGAGTGAGCAATCATCTAGACTGCACAGAGAGAGAGAGAGAGCAATAATCCAGACTGCACAGAGAGAGAGTGAGCAATCATCTAGACTGCACAGAGAGAGAGAGAGAGCAAGAGTCCAGACTGCACAGAGAGAGAGTGAGCAATCATCTAGACTGCACAGAGAGAGAGAGAGAGCAATAATCCTGACTGCACAGAGAGAGAGTGAGCAATCATCTAGACTGCACAGAGAGAGAGAGAGAGCAATAATCCAGACTGCACAGAGAGAGAGAGAGAGCAAGAATCCAGACTGCACAGAGAGAGAGTGAGCAATCATCTAGACTGCACAGAGAGAGAGAGAGAGCAGTAATCCAGACTGCACAGAGAGAGAGAGAGAGAGAGAGCAGTAATCCAGACTGCACAGAGAGAGAGAGAGACAGCAATAATCCAGACTGCACAGAGAGAGAGAGAGAGCAAGAATCCAGACTGCACGGAGAGAGAGAGAGAGAGCAAGAATCCAAACTGCACAGAGAGAGAGATCAATAATCTAGACTGCACAGAGAGAGAGATCAATAATCTAGACTGCACAGAGAGAGAGAGCAATAATCCAGACTGCACAGAGAGAGAGAGAGAGCAAGAATCCAAACTGCACAGAGAGAGAGATCAATAATCTAGACTGCACAGAGAGAGAGAGAGAGCAATAATCCAGACTGCACAGAGAGAGAGAGAGCAAGAATCCAGACTGCACAGAGAGAGAGAGAGAGCAATAATCCAGACTGCACAGAGAGAGAGAGAGAGCAAGAATCCAAACTGCACAGAGAGAGAGAGAGAGAGCAATAATCCGGACTGCACAGAGAGAGAGAGAGAGAGCAATAATCCGGACTGCACAGAGAGAGAGATCAAAAATCCAGACTGCACAGAGAGAGAGAGCAATAATCCAGACTGCACAGAGAGAGAGAGAGAGAGGGAGCAATAATCCAGACTGCAGAGAGAGAGAGAGAGCAATAATCCAGACTGCACAGAGAGAGGGAGAGAGCAATAATCCAGACTGCAGAGAGAGAGAGAGAGCAATAATCCAGACTGCACAGAGAGAGAGAGAGAGAGCAATAATCCAGACTGCACAGAGAGAGAGAGAGAGCAATAATCCAGACTGCACGGAGAGAGAGAGAGAGAGAGAGCAGTAATCCAGACTGCACAGAGAGAGAGAGAGAGCAATAATCCAGACTGCACGGAGAGAGAGAGAGAGAGAGAGCAGTAATCCAGACTGCACAGAGAGAGAGAGAGAGCAATAATCCAGACTGCACAGAGAGAGAGAGGGAGCAATAATCCAGACTGCACAGAGAGAGAGGGAGAGAGAGAGAGCAATAATCCAGACTGCACAGAGTAAGAGAGAGAGCAATAATACAGACTGCACAGAGAGAGAGAGAGAGAGCAATAATCCAGACTGCACAGAGAGAGAGAGAGAGCAATAATCCAGACTGCACAGAGAGAGAGAGAGAGCAATAATCCAGACTGCACAGAGAGAGAGAGACAGAGCAATAATCCTGGCTGCACAGAGAAAGTGAGCAATAATCCAGACTGCACGGAGAGAGAGTGAGCAATAATCCAGACTGCACAGAGAGAGAGAGAGAGTGAGCAATAATCTAGACTGCAGAGAGAGACAGAGAGAGAGAGAGCAAGAATCCAGACTGCACAGAGAGAGAGAGAGAGCAAGAATCCAGACTGCACAGAGAGAGAGAGAGAGCAATAATCCAGACTGCACAGAGAGAGAGAGAGAGAGAGAGAGCCGTATTCCAGACTGCACAGAGAGAGAGAGAGAGAGCAATAATCCAGACTGCACAGAGAGAGAGAGAGAGAGCAATAATCCACACTTCAGAGAGAGACAGAGAGAGAGAGAGCAAGAATCCAGACTGCACAGAGAGAGAGAGAGAGAGCAATAATCCAGAGTGCACAGAGAGAGGGAGAGCAATAATCCGGACTGCACAGAGAGAGAGAGAGAGACAGCAATAATCCGGACTACAGAGAGAGAGAGAGAGAGCAATAATCCGGACAGCACAGAGAGAGAGAGAGCAATAATCCAGACTGCACAGAGAGAGAGAGAGAGAGCAATAATCCGGACAGCACAGAGAGAGAGAGAGAGAGCAATAATCCAGACTGCAGAGAGAGAGAGAGAGCAATAATCCAGACTGCACAGAGAGAGAGAGAGAGAGAGAGCAATAATCCTGACTGCACAGAGAAAGAGAGCAATAATCCAGACTGCACAGAGAGAGAGAGAGCAATAATCCACACTTCAGAGAGAGACAGAGAGAGAGAGAGAGCAAGAATCCAGACTGCACAGAGAGAGAGAGAGAGAGAGCAAGAATCCAGACTGCACAGAGAGAGAGAGGGAGAGCAATAATCCACACTTCAGAGAGAGACAGAGAGAGAGAGAGAGAGCAATAATCCAGACTGCACAGAGAGAGAGAGCAATAATCCAGACTGCAGAGAGAGAGAGAGAGCAATAATCCAGACTGCACAGATAGAGAGAGAGAGGGAGAGCAATAATCCAGACTGCACGGAGAGAGAGAGCAATAATCCAGACTGCACAGAGAGAGAGAGAGAGAGAGCAATAATACAGACTGCACAGAGAGAGAGAGCAATAATCCAGACTGCACAGAGAGAGAGAGAGAGAGAGCAATAATCCAGACTGCACAGAGAGAGAGAGAGAGAGAGCAATAATCCAGACTGCCCAGACAGAGAGAGAGACAGCAATAATCCAGACTACAGAGAGAGAGAGAGAGAGAGAGCAATAATCCAGACTGCAGAGAGAGAGAGAGCAGTAATCCAGACTGCACAGAGTAAGAGAGAGAGCAATAATCCGGACAGCACAGAGAGAGAGAGAGAGAGCAATAATCCAGACTGCACAGAGAGAGAGTGAGAGAGAGTAATAATCCAGACTGCACAGAGAGAGAGAGAGAGAGCAATAATCCAGACTGCACAGAGAGAGAGAGAGAGAGCAATAATCCAGACTGCACGGAGAGAGAGAGAGAGAGAGAGAGAGCAGTAATCCAGACTGCACGGAGAGAGAGAGAGAGGGAGAGCAATAATCCAGTCTGCAGAGAGAGAGAGAGAGCAATAATCCAGACTGCACAGAGAGAGAGAGAGAGCAATAATCCAGACTGCACGGAGAGAGAGAGAGAGAGAGAGCAGTAATCCAGACTGCACGGAGAGAGAGAGAGAGAGAGAGCAATAATCCAGACTGCACAGAGAGAGAGAGGGAGCAATAATCCAGACTGCACAGAGAGAGAGGGAGAGAGAGAGAGCAATAATCCAGACTGCACAGAGTAAGAGAGAGAGCAATAATACAGACTGCACAGAGAGAGAGAGAGAGAGCAATAATCCAGACTGCACAGAGAGAGAGAGAGAGCAATAATCCAGACTGCACAGAGAGAGAGAGACAGAGCAATAATCCTGGCTGCACAGAGAAAGTGAGCAATAATCCAGACTGCACGGAGAGAAAGTGAGCAATAATCCAGACTGCACAGAGAGAGAGAGAGAGTGAGCAATAATCTAGACTGCAGAGAGAGACAGAGAGAGAGAGAGCAAGAATCCAGACTGCACAGAGAGAGAGAGAGAGCAAGAATCCAGACTGCACAGAGAGAGAGAGAGAGCAATAATCCAGACTGCACAGAGAGAGAGAGAGAGAGAGAGAGCCGTATTCCAGACTGCACAGAGAGAGAGAGAGAGCAATAATCCAGACTGCACAGAGAGAGAGAGAGAGAGCAATAATCCACACTTCAGAGAGAGACAGAGAGAGAGAGAGCAAGAATCCAGACTGCACAGAGAGAGAGAGAGAGAGCAATAATCCAGAGTGCACAGAGAGAGGGAGAGCAATAATCCGGACTGCACAGAGAGAGAGAGAGAGACAGCAATAATCCGGACTACAGAGAGAGAGAGAGAGAGCAATAATCCGGACAGCACAGAGAGAGAGAGAGCAATAATCCAGACTGCACAGAGAGAGAGAGAGAGAGAGCAATAATCCAGACTGCACAGAGTAAGAGAGAGAGCAATAATCCGGACAGCACAGAGAGAGAGAGAGAGAGCAATAATCCAGACTGCAGAGAGAGAGAGAGAGCAATAATCCAGACTGCACAGAGAGAGAGAGAGCAATAATCCAGACTGCACAGAGAGAGAGAGAGAGAGAGAGCAATAATCCTGACTGCACAGAGAAAGAGAGCAATAATCCAGACTGCACAGAGAGAGAGAGAGCAATAATCCACACTTCAGAGAGAGACAGAGAGAGAGAGAGAGCAAGAATCCAGACTGCACAGAGAGAGAGAGGGAGAGCAATAATCCACACTTCAGAGAGAGACAGAGAGAGAGAGCAATAATCCAGACTGCACAGAGAGAGAGAGAGAGAGAGCAATAATCCACACTTCAGAGAGAGACAGAGAGAGAGAGAGAGAGCAATAATCCAGACTGCACAGAGAGAGGGAGAGCAATAATCCAGACTGCACAGAGAGAGAGAGAGAGAGAGAGCAATAATCCAGACTGCACAGAGAGAGAGGGAGAGAGCAATAATCCGGACTGCAGAGAGAGAGAGAGAGAGAGAGCAATAATCCAGACTGCAGAGAGAGAGAGAGAGCAATAATCCAGACTGCACAGATAGAGAGAGCAATAATCCAGACTGCACAGAGAGAGAGAGAGAGAGAGAGCAATAATCCAGACTGCACGGAGAGAGAGAGCAATAATCCAGACTGCACAGAGAGAGAGAGAGAGAGCAATAATCCAGACTGCACAGAGAGAGAGAGAGCAATAATCCAGACTGCAGAGAGAGAGAGAGAGCAATAATCCAGACTGCACAGAGAGAGAGAGAGAGAGAGAGCAATAATCCAGACTGCACGGAGAGAGAGAGCAATAATCCAGACTGCACAGAGAGAGAGAGAGAGAGAGCAATAATCCAGACTGCACAGAGAGAGAGAGAGAGAGAGCAATAATCCAGACTGCCCAGAGAGAGAGAGAGAGAGAGCAATAATCCAGACTACAGAGAGAGAGAGAGAGAGAGAGCAATAATCCAGACTGCACAGAGAGAGAGAGAGAGAGAGCAATAATCCAGACTGCACAGAGAGAGAGAGAGAGAGAGCAATAATCCAGACTGCACAGAGAGAGAGAGAGAGAGAGCAATAATCCAGACTGCCCAGAGAGAGAGAGAGAGAGAGAGCAATAATCCAGACTACAGAGAGAGAGAGAGAGAGAGAGCAATAATCCAGACTGCAGAGAGAGAGAGAGCAGTAATCCAGACTGCACAGAGTAAGAGAGAGAGCAATAATCCGGACAGCACAGAGAGAGAGAGAGAGAGCAATAATCCAGACTGCACAGAGAGAGAGTGAGAGAGAGTAATAATCCAGACTGCACAGAGAGAGAGAGAGAGAGAGGGAGAGCGATAATCCAGACTGCACGGAGAGAGAGAGCAATAATCCAGACTGCACAGAGAGAGAGAGAGAGAGAGCAATAATCCAGACTGCACAGAGAGAGAGAGCAATAATCCAGACTGCACAGAGAGAGAGAGAGAGAGAGCAATAATCCAGACTGCACAGAGAGAGAGAGAGAGAGAGCAATAATCCAGACTGCCCAGACAGAGAGAGAGACAGCAATAATCCAGACTACAGAGAGAGAGAGAGAGAGAGAGCAATAATCCAGACTGCAGAGAGAGAGAGAGCAGTAATCCAGACTGCACAGAGTAAGAGAGAGAGCAATAATCCGGACAGCACAGAGAGAGAGAGAGAGAGCAATAATCCAGACTGCACAGAGAGAGAGTGAGAGAGAGTAATAATCCAGACTGCACAGAGAGAGAGAGAGAGAGCAATAATCCAGAGTGCACAGAGAGAGGGAGAGCAATAATCCAGACTGCAGAGAGAGAGAGAGAGCAATAATCCAGACTGCACAGAGAGAGAGAGAGAGCAATAATCCAGACTGCACGGAGAGAGAGAGAGAGAGAGAGCAGTAATCCAGACTGCACGGAGAGAGAGAGAGAGAGAGAGCAATAATCCAGACTGCACAGAGAGAGAGAGGGAGCAATAATCCAGACTGCACAGAGAGAGAGGGAGAGAGAGAGAGCAATAATCCAGACTGCACAGAGTAAGAGAGAGAGCAATAATACAGACTGCACAGAGAGAGAGAGAGAGAGCAATAATCCAGACTGCACAGAGAGAGAGAGAGAGCAATAATCCAGACTGCACAGAGAGAGAGAGACAGAGCAATAATCCTGGCTGCACAGAGAAAGTGAGCAATAATCCAGACTGCACGGAGAGAAAGTGAGCAATAATCCAGACTGCACAGAGAGAGAGAGAGAGTGAGCAATAATCTAGACTGCAGAGAGAGACAGAGAGAGAGAGAGCAAGAATCCAGACTGCACAGAGAGAGAGAGAGAGCAAGAATCCAGACTGCACAGAGAGAGAGAGAGAGCAATAATCCAGACTGCACAGAGAGAGAGAGAGAGAGAGAGAGCCGTATTCCAGACTGCAACAGAGAGAGAGAGAGAGAGCAATAATCCAGACTGCACAGAGAGAGAGAGAGAGAGCAATAATCCACACTTCAGAGAGAGACAGAGAGAGAGAGAGCAAGAATCCAGACTGCACAGAGAGAGAGAGAGAGAGCAATAATCCAGAGTGCACAGAGAGAGGGAGAGCAATAATCCGGACTGCACAGAGAGAGAGAGAGAGACAGCAATAATCCGGACTACAGAGAGAGAGAGAGAGAGCAATAATCCGGACAGCACAGAGAGAGAGAGAGCAATAATCCAGACTGCACAGAGAGAGAGAGAGAGAGAGCAATAATCCAGACTGCACAGAGTAAGAGAGAGAGCAATAATCCGGACAGCACAGAGAGAGAGAGAGAGAGCAATAATCCAGACTGCAGAGAGAGAGAGAGAGCAATAATCCAGACTGCACAGAGAGAGAGAGAGCAATAATCCAGACTGCACAGAGAGAGAGAGAGAGAGAGAGAGAGCAATAATCCTGACTGCACAGAGAAAGAGAGCAATAATCCAGACTGCACAGAGAGAGAGAGAGCAATAATCCACACTTCAGAGAGAGACAGAGAGAGAGAGAGAGCAAGAATCCAGACTGCACAGAGAGAGAGAGGGAGAGCAATAATCCACACTTCAGAGAGAGACAGAGAGAGAGAGCAATAATCCAGACTGCACAGAGAGAGAGAGAGAGAGAGCAATAATCCACACTTCAGAGAGAGACAGAGAGAGAGAGAGAGAGCAATAATCCAGACTGCACAGAGAGAGGGAGAGCAATAATCCAGACTGCACAGAGAGAGAGAGAGAGAGAGAGCAATAATCCAGACTGCACAGAGAGAGAGGGAGAGAGCAATAATCCGGACTGCAGAGAGAGAGAGAGAGAGAGAGCAATAATCCAGACTGCAGAGAGAGAGAGAGAGCAATAATCCAGACTGCACAGATAGAGAGAGCAATAATCCAGACTGCACAGAGAGAGAGAGAGAGAGAGAGCAATAATCCAGACTGCACGGAGAGAGAGAGCAATAATCCAGACTGCACAGAGAGAGAGAGAGAGAGCAATAATCCAGACTGCACAGAGAGAGAGAGAGCAATAATCCAGACTGCAGAGAGAGAGAGAGAGCAATAATCCAGACTGCACAGAGAGAGAGAGAGAGAGCAATAATCCAGACTGCACGGAGAGAGAGAGCAATAATCCAGACTGCACAGAGAGAGAGAGAGAGAGAGCAATAATCCAGACTGCACAGAGAGAGAGAGAGAGAGAGCAATAATCCAGACTGCACAGAGAGAGAGAGAGCAATAATCCAGACTGCACAGAGAGAGAGAGGGAGAGAGCAATAATCCAGACTGCCCAGAGAGAGAGAGAGAGAGAGCAATAATCCAGACTACAGAGAGAGAGAGAGAGAGAGAGCAATAATCCAGACTGCAGAGAGAGAGAGAGCAGTAATCCAGACTGCACAGAGTAAGAGAGAGAGCAATAATCCAGACTGCACAGAGAGAGAGTGAGAGAGAGTAATAATCCAGACTGCACAGAGAGAGAGAGAGAGAGAGAGAGCAATAATCCAGACTGTACAGAGAGAGAGAGAGAGAGAGAGCAATAATCCAGACTGTACAGAGAGAGAGTGAGAGAGAGTAATAATCCACACTTCAGAGAGAGACAGAGAGAGAGAGAGAGAGCAATAATCCAACTGTACAGAGAGAGAGAGAGAGAGAGAGAGCAATAATCCAGACTGCACAGAGAGAGAGAGAGAGAGCAATAATCCAGACTGCACAGAGAGAGAGTGAGAGAGAGTAATAATCCACACTTCAGAGAGAGACAGAGAGAGAGAGAGAGAGCAATAATCCAGACTGTACAGAGAGAGAGAGAGAGAGAGAGAGAGCAATAATCCAGACTGCACAGAGAGAGAGAGAGCAATAATCCAGACTGCACAGAGAGAGAGAGAGAGAGCAATAATCCAGACTGCACAGAGAGAGAGAGAGAGAGAGAGAGAGCAATAATCCAGACTGCACAGAGAGAAGAGAGAGAGAGAGACAATAATCCAGACTGCACGGACAGAGAGAGCAATAATCCAGACTGCCCAGACAGAGAGAGAGACAGCAATAATCCAGACTACAGAGAGAGAGAGAGAGAGAGAGAGAGCAATAATCCAGACTGCAGAGAGAGAGAGAGAGCAGTAATCCAGACTGCACAGAGTAAGAGAGAGAGCAATAATCCAGACTGCACAGAGAGAGAGAGAGAGAGAGCAGTAATCCAGACTGCACAGAGTAAGAGAGAGAGCAAGAATCCGGACAGCACAGAGAGAGAGAGAGCAATAATCCCAGACTGCACAGAGAGAGAGAGAGCAATAATCCAGACTGCACAGACACAGAGAGAGAGAGAGCAATAATCCAGACTGCAGAGAGAGAGAGAGCAATAATTCAGACTGCACAGAGAGAGGGAGAGAGCAATAATCCAGACTGCACAGAGAGAGGGAGAGAGCAATAATCCAGACTACAGAGAGAGAGAGAGAGAGAGCAATAATCCAGACTACAGAGAGAGAGAGAGAGAGAGCAATAATCCAGACTGCACAGAGAGAGGGAGAGAGCAATAATCCAGACTGCACAGAGAGAGAGAGAGAGAGAGCAATAATCCACACTGCACAGAGAGAGAGAGTGAGAGAGCAATAATCCTGACTGCACAGAGAAAGAGAGCAATAATCCAGACTGCACAGAGAGAGAGAGAGAGAGCAATAATACAGACTGCACAGAGAGAGAGCAATAATCCAGACTACAGAGAGCGAGAGAGAGAGAGAGAGCAATAATCCAGACTGCACAGAGAGAGAGAGAGAGAGAGACAGAGAGAGAGCAGTAATCCAGACTACACAGAGAGAGAGAGAGAGCAATAATCCAGACTGCACAGAGAGAGAGAGGGAGAGAGAGAGCAATAATCCAGACTGCACAGAGAGAGAGAGAGAGCAATAATCCAGACTGCACAGAGAGAGAGAGAGAGAGAGAGCAATAATCCAGACTGCACAGAGAAAGAGAGAGAGTGAGCAATAATCCAGAGACTGCACAGAGAGAGAGAGAGAGAGCAGTAATCCAGACTGCACAGAGAGAGAGAGAGCAATAATCCAGACTGCTGAGAGAGAGAGAGAGCAGTAATCCAGACTGCACATAGTAAGAGAGAGAGCAATAATCCGGACAGTACAGAGAGAGAGAGAGACAGCAATAATCCAGACTACAGAGAGAGAGAGCAATAATCCGGACTGCAGAGAGAGAGAGAGAGCAATACTCCAGACTGCACGGAGAGAGCGAGAGAGAGAGCAATAATCCAGACTGCACAGAGAGAGAGAGGGAGCAATAATCCAGACTGCACAGAGAGAGAGAGAGAGCAAGAGTCCAGACTGCACAGAGAGAGAGTGAGCAATCATCTAGACAACACAGAGAGAGAGAGAGAGCAAGAATCCAAACTGCACAGAGAGAGAGAGAGAGCAAGAATCCAAACTGCACAGAGAGAGAGAGAGAGCAGTAATCCAGACTGCACAGAGAGAGAGAGAGAGAGCAAGAATCCAAACTGCACAGAGAGAGAGAGCAATAATCCAAACTGCACAGAGAGAGAGAGCAATAATCCAGACTGCACAGAGAGAGAGAGAGAGAGCAAGAATCCAAACTGCACAGAGAGAGAGAGCAAGAATCCAAACTGCACAGAGAGAGAGAGCAATAATCCAGACTGCAGAGAGAGAGAGAGAGAGCAAGAATCTAGACTGCACAGAGAGAGAGGGCAATAATCCAAACTGCACAGAGAGAGAGAGCAATAATCCAGACTGCACAGAGAGAGAGAGAGAGAGCAAGAATCTAGACTGCACAGAGAGAGAGAGAGAGAGCAATAATCCAAACTGCACAGAGAGAGAGAGCAATAATCCAGACTGCACAGAGAGAGAGAGAGAGAGCAAGAATCTAGACTGCACAGAGAGAGAGAGAGAGAGCAAGAATCCAAACTGCACAGAGAGAGAGAGCAATAATCCAAACTGCACAGAGAGAGAGAGCAAGAATCCAGACTGCACAGAGAGAGAGAGAGAGAGCAAGAATCCAGACTGCACAGAGAGAGAGAGAGAGAGCAATAATCCACACTTCAGAGAGAGACAGAGAGAGAGCAAGAATCCAGACTGCACACAGAGAGAGAGAGCAATAATCCAGACTGCACAGAGAGAGAGAGAGAGAGAGAGCAATAATCCAAACTGCACAGAGAGAGAGAGCAATAATCCAGACTGCACAGAGAGAGAGAGAGAGAGCAATAATCCACACTTCAGAGAGAGACAGAGAGAGAGCAAGAATCCAGACTGCACACAGAGAGAGAGAGCAATAATCCAGACTGCAGAGAGAGAGAGAGAGAGAGAGAGCAATAATCCAAACTGCACAGACAGAGAGCGAACAATAATCCACACTTCAGAGAGAGACAGAGAGAGAGAGAGCAATAATCCAGACTGCACAGAGAAAGAGAGCAATAATCCAGACTGCACGGAGAGAGAGAGAGAGAGCAAGAATCCAGACTGCACAGAGAGAGAGTGAGCAATAATCCAGACTGCACAGAGAGAGAGAGAGAGTGAGCAATAATCTAGACTACACAGAGAGAGAGAGAGCAATAATCCACACTTCAGAGAGAGACAGAGAGAGAGAGAGAGCAAGAATCCAGACTGCACAGAGAGAGAGAGAGAGAGCAAGAATCCAGACTGCACAGAGAGAGAGAGAGAGAGAGAGCCGTATTCCAGACTGCACAGAGAGAGAGAGAGAGAGCAATAATCCACACTTCAGAGAGAGACAGAGAGAGAGCAAGAATCCAGACTGCACACAGAGAGAGAGAGCAATAATCCAGACTGCAGAGAGAGAGAGAGAGAGAGAGCAAGAATCCAGACTGCACAGAGAGAGAGAGAGAGAGAGAGCAATAATCCAGACTGCACAGAGTAAGAGAGAGAGCAATAATCCGGACTGCAGAGAGAGAGAGAGAGAGCAATAATCCAGACTGCACAGAGTAAGAGAGAGAGCAATAATCCTGACTGTGCAGAGAGAGAGAGAGAGCAATAATCCAGACTGCACAGAGAGAGAGAGAGAGAGAGAGCAATAATCCGGACTGCAGAGAGAGAGAGAGAGAGAGCAATAATCCAGACTACAGAGAGCGAGAGAGAGAGAGAGAGCAGTAATCCAGACTGCACAGAGAGAGAGAGAGAGAGAGCAAGAATCCAGACTGCACAGAGAGAGAGAGAGAGAGAGCAATAATCCAGACTGCACAGAGAGAGAGAGAGAGCAATAATCCAGACTGCACAGAGAGAGAGAGAGAGCAATAATCCAGACTGCACAGAGAGAGAGAGAGAGAGCAAGAATCCAGACTGCACAGAGAGAGAGACAGAGAGAGAGCAATAATCCTGACTGCACAGAGATAGAGAGAGAGAGAGACAGAGAGAGAGCAGTAATCCAGACTGCACAGAGAGAGAGAGAGAGCAAGAATCCAGACTGCACAGAGAGAGAGAGAGAGAGAGAGCAATAATCCAGACTGCACAGAGAGAGAGAGAGAGCAATAATCCAGACTGCAGAGAGAGAGAGAGAGCAATAATCCAGACTGCACAGAGAGAGAGAGAGAGAGAGCAATAATCCGGACAGTACAGAGAGAGAGAGAGAGAGAGCAATAATCCGGACAGTACAGAGAGAGAGAGAGAGAGCAATAATCCAGACTGCAGAGAGAGAGAGAGAGCAATAATCCACACTGCACAGAGAGAGAGAGTGAGAGAGCAATAATCCTGACTGCACAGAGAAAGAGAGCAATAATCCAGACTGCACAGAGAGAGAGAGAGAGAGCAATAATACAGACTGCACAGAGAGAGAGCAATAATCCAGACTACAGAGAGCGAGAGAGAGAGAGAGAGCAATAATCCAGACTGCACAGAGAGAGAGAGAGAGAGAGACAGAGAGAGAGCAGTAATCCAGACTACACAGAGAGAGAGAGAGAGCAATAATCCAGACTGCACAGAGAGAGAGAGAGAGCAATAATCCAGACTGCACAGAGAGAGAGAGAGAGCAATAATCCAGACTGCACAGAGAGAGAGAGAGAGAGAGACAGAGAGAGAGCAATAATCCAGACTGCACAGAGAGAGAGAGAGCAATAATCCAGACTGCACAGAGAGAGAGAGAGCAATAATCCAGACTGCACAGAGAGAGAGAGGGAGAGAGAGAGCAATAATCCAGACTGCACAGAGAGAGAGAGAGAGCAATAATCCAGACTGCACAGAGAGAGAGAGAGAGAGAGAGAGCAATAATCCAGACTGCACAGAGAGAGAGAGAGCAATAATCCAGACTGCACAGAGAGAGAGAGGGAGAGAGAGAGCAATAATCCAGACTGCACAGAGAGAGAGAGAGAGCAATAATCCAGACTGCACAGAGAGAGAGAGAGAGCAAGAATCCAGACTGCACAGAGAGAGAGAGAGAGCAAGAATCCAGACTGCACAGAGAGAGAGAGAGAGAGCAGTAATCCAGACTGCACAGAGAGAGAGAGAGAGAGAGCAATAATCCAGACTGCACAGAGAGAGAGAGAGAGAGAGCAGTAATCCAGACTGCACAGAGAGAGAGAGAGAGAGAGCAATAATCCAGACTGCACAGAGAGAGAGATCAATAATCTAGACTGCACAGAGAGAGAGATCAATAATCTAGACTGCACAGAGAGAGAGAGAGAGCAAGAATCCAGACTGCACAGAGAGAGAGATCAATAATCTAGACTGCACAGAGAGAGAGATCAATAATCTAGACTGCACAGAGAGAGAGAGAGAGCAAGAATCCAGACTGCACAGAGAGAGAGAGAGCAATAATCCAGACTGCACAGAGAGAGAGAGAGAGCAAGAATCCAAACTGCACAGAGAGAGAGAGAGAGAGCAATAATCCAGACTGCACAGAGAGAGAGAGAGAGAGCAATAATCCGGACTGCACAGAGAGAGAGATCAAAAATCCAGACTGCACAGAGAGAGAGAGAGAGAGAGAGCAATAATCCGGACTGCACAGAGAGAGAGAGAGAGCAATAATACAGACTGCACAGAGAGAGAGAGAGAGAGCAATAATCCAGACTGCACAGAGAGAGAGAGAGAGAGAGAGCAAGAATCCAAACTGCACAGAGAGAGAGATCAAAAATCCAGACTGCACAGAGAGAGAGAGAGAGCAATAATCCAGACTGCAGAGAGAGAGAGAGAGCAATAATCCAGACTGCACAGAGAGAGGGAGAGAGCAATAATCCAGACTGCACAGAGAGAGAGAGAGAGAGCAATAATCCAGACTGCACAGAGAGAGAGAGAGAGAGCAGTAATCCAGACTGCACAGAGAGAGAGAGAGAGAGCAATAATCCAGACTGCACAGAGAGAGAGAGGGAGCAATAATCCAGACTGCACAGAGAGAGAGGGAGAGAGAGAGAGCAATAATCCAGACTGCACAGAGTAAGAGAGAGAGCAATAATACAGACTGCACAGAGAGAGAGAGAGAGCAATAATCCAGACTGCACAGAGAGAGAGAGAGAGCAATAATCCAGACTGTACAGAGAGAGAGAGAGAGAGCAATAATCCAGACTGCACAGAGAGAGAGAGAGAGCAATAATCCAGACTGCACAGAGAGAGAGAGAGAGCAATAATCCAGACTGTACAGAGAGAGAGAGAGAGAGCAATAATCCTGACTGCACAGAGAGAGAGAGAGAGACAGAGCAATAATCCTGGCTGCACAGAGAAAGTGAGCAATAATCCAGACTGCACAGAGAGAGAGAGAAAGTGAGCAATAATCTAGACTGCAGAGAGAGACAGAGAGAGAGAGAGCAAGAATCCAGACTGCACAGAGAGAGAGAGAGAGCAAGAATCCAGACTGCACAGAGAGAGAGAGAGAGCAATAATCCAGACTGCACAGAGAGAGAGAGAGAGAGAGAGAGAGCAATAATCCAGACTGCACAGAGAGAGAGAGAGAGAGAGAGCAATAATCCAGACTGCACAGAGAGAGAGAGAGCCGTATTCCAGACTGCACAGAGAGAGAGAGAGAGAGCAATAATCCAGACTGCACAGAGAGAGAGAGAGAGAGCAATAATCCACACTTCAGAGAGAGACAGAGAGAGAGAGAGCAAGAATCCAGACTGCACAGAGAGAGAGAGAGAGAGCAATAATCCAGAGTGCACAGAGAGAGGGAGAGCAATAATCCGGACTGCACAGAGAGAGAGAGAGAGACAGCAATAATCCGGACTACAGAGAGAGAGAGAGAGAGCAATAATCCAGACTGCACAGAGAGAGAGAGAGAGAGAGCAATAATCCGGACAGCACAGAGAGAGAGAGAGAGAGCAATAATCCAGACTGCAGAGAGAGAGAGAGAGCAATAATCCAGACTGCACAGAGAGAGAGAGAGAGAGAGAGAGAGCAATAATCCTGACTGCACAGAGAAAGAGAGCAATAATCCAGACTGCACAGAGAGAGAGAGAGCAATAATCCACACTTCAGAGAGAGACAGAGAGAGAGAGAGAGCAAGAATCCAGACTGCACAGAGAGAGAGAGAGAGAGAGCAAGAATCCAGACTGCACAGAGAGAGAGAGAGAGAGAGCAAGAATCCAGACTGCACAGAGACAGAGAGAGAGAGCAATAATCCAGACTGCACAGAGAGAGAGAGAGCAATAATCCACACTTCAGAGAGAGACAGAGAGAGAGAGAGAGAGCAATAATCCAGACTGCACAGAGAGAGGGAGAGCAATAATCCGGACTGCAGAGAGAGAGAGAGAGAGAGAGCAATAATCCAGACTGTACAGAGAGAGAGAGAGCAATAATCCAGACTGCACAGATAGAGAGAGAGCAATAATCCAGACTGCACAGAGAGAGAGAGAGAGCAATAATCCAGACTGCACGGAGAGAGAGAGCAATAATCCAGACTGCACAGAGAGAGAGAGAGAGAGAGCAATAATCCAGACTGCACAGAGAGAGAGAGAGAGAGAGCAATAATCCAGACTGCACAGAGAGAGAGAGAGAGAGAGCAATAATCCAGACTGCACAGAGAGAGAGAGAGAGCAATAATCCAGACTGCACAGAGAGAGAGAGAGAGAGAGAGCAATAATCCAGACTGCACAGAGAGAGAGAGAGAGAGAGCAATAATCCAGACTGCACAGATAGAGAGAGAGCAATAATCCAGACTGCACAGATAGAGAGAGAGCAATAATCCAGACTGCACGGAGAGAGAGAGAGAGCAATAATCCAGACTGCACGGAGAGAGAGAGCAATAATCCAGACTGCACAGAGAGAGAGAGAGAGAGAGCAATAATCCAGACTGCACAGAGAGAGAGAGAGAGAGAGCAATAATCCAGACTGCACAGAGAGAGAGAGAGAGAGAGCAATAATCCAGACTGCAGAGAGAGAGAGAGAGAGAGAGCAATAATCCAGACTGCAGAGAGAGAGAGAGCAGTAATCCAGACTGCACAGAGTAAGAGAGAGAGCAATAATCCGGACAGCACAGAGAGAGAGAGAGAGAGCAATAATCCAGACTGCACAGAGAGAGAGAGAGCAATAATCCAGACTGCACAGACACAGAGAGAGAGAGAGCAATAATCCAGACTGCACAGAGAGAGAGAGAGAGAGCAATAATCCTGACTGCACAGAGAAAGAGAGCAATAATCCAGACTGCACAGAGAGAGAGAGAGAGAGAGAGCAATAATCCAGACTGCACAGAGAGAGAGAGAGAGAGCAATAATCCAGACTGCACAGAGAGAGTGAGAGAGAGAGAGCAATAATCCAGACTGCACAGAGAGAGAGAGAGAGAGAGAGCAATAATCCAGACTGCACAGAGAGAGAGAGAGAGAGCAATAATCCAGACTGCACAGAGAGAGAGAGAGAGCAGTAATCCAGACTGCACAGAGAGAGAGAGAGCAATAATCCAGACTGCACAGAGAGAGTGAGAGAGCAATAATCCAGACTGCACAGAGAGAGTGAGAGAGAGAGAGCAATAATCCAGACTGCACAGAGAGAGAGTGAGAGAGAGTAATAATCCAGACTGCACAGAGAGAGTGAGAGAGAGCAATAATTCAGACTGCACAGAGGGAGAGAGAGTAATAATCCAGACTGCACAGAGAGAGAGAGAGCAATAATCCAGACTGCACAGAGAGAGAGAGAGCAATAATCCAGACTGCACAGAGAGAGAGAGAGTAATAATCCAGACTGCACAGAGAGAGAGAGAGAGAGAGAGAGAGCAATAATCCAGACTGCACAGAGAGAGAGAGAGAGAGCAATAATCCAGACTGCACAGAGAGAGAGAGAGAGAGCAATAATCCAGACTGCACAGAGAGAGAGAGAGAGCAATAATCCAGACTGCACAGAGAGAGAGAGAGAGCAATAATCCAGACTACAGAGAGAGAGAGAGCAATAATCCAGACTGCACAGAGAGAGAGAGCAATAATCCAGACTGCACAGAGAGAGAGAGGGAGCAATAATCCAGACTACAGAGAGAGAGAGAGAGAGAGAGCAATAATCCACACTTCAGAGAGAGACAGAGAGAGACAGAGCAAGAATCCAGACTGCACAGAGAGAGAGATCAATAATCCAGACTGCACAGAGAGAGAGAGCAATAATCCAGACTGCACAGAGAGAGAGAGAGAGAGAGCAATAATCCAGACTGCACAGAGAGAGGGAGAGAGAGCAATAATCCAGACTGCACAGAGAGAGAGAGAGAGAGAGCAATAATCCAGACTGCACAGAGAGAGAGAGAGAGAGAGAGCAATAATCCAGACTACAGAGAGAGAGAGAGAGAGCAATAATCCAGACTACAGAGAGAGAGAGAGAGAGAGCAATAATCCAGACTGCACAGAGAGAGAGAGAGAGAGAGAGCAATAATCCAGACTGCAGAGAGAGAGAGAGAGAGAGCAATAATCCAGACTACAGAGAGAGAGAGAGAGAGAGCAATAATCCAGACTGCACAGAGAGAGGGAGAGAGCAATAATCCAGACTACAGAGAGAGAGAGAGAGAGAGCAATAATCCAGACTTCAGAGAGAGAGAGAGCAAAAATCCAGACTGCACAAAGAGAGAGAGAGGGCAATAATTCAGACTGCACAGAGAGAGAGAGCGAGCGAGAGAGAGAGCAATTATCCAGACTGCACAGAGGGAGAGAGAGAGAGAGCAATAATCCAGACTGCACAAAGAGAGAGAGAGAGCAATAATCCAGACTGCACAGAGTGAGAGAGAGAGAGAGAGAGCAATAATCCGGACTGCAGAAAGAGAGAGAGAGCAATAATCCAGACTGCAGAGAGAGAGAGAGAGAGAGAGCAATAATCCGGACTGCAGAAAGAGAGGGAGAGCAATAATCCAGACTGCACAGAGGGAGTGAGAGCAATAATCCAGTCTGCACAGAGAGAGAGAGCAATAATCCGGACTGCAGAAAGAGAGGGAGAGCAATAATCCAGACTGCACAGATAGAGAGAGCAATAATCTAGACTGCACAGAGAGAGAGAGAGAGAGAGATCAATAATCCAGACTGCACAGAGAGAGAGAGAGAGCAATAATCCGGACTGTGCTGAGCACACGCAAAACCAGCACAGACAGGGTTCGAACTAGCTGGAGCCCAGACTGTCATTGCAGATGGGGTCGAGACTCCCTGGAGCCCACACATCTGTGCAGACAGAATCTCGACTGCTCAGAGCACAGCAGCACAGTATTTCCCTGACTCTACACTTGATTGGCTGGCAGCTCCCAGCAGGTAAGAATTATGTACCCAGGATCTTTAATCCCGTGGAAAGCCCACCATTGTTCAACTAAAAGCGGCATTTAACATGATATGCCTTTTCTAAAAGAGCACCGATCTCGGTGGCTCTCGTGCTGGCAGACAATGCACTGTTGCCTCAATCATACACCACTGACCGTAACTGTGCAGTGAAGCCAGTCCGTTCCTGCCATTTCCCACACTGACCTTGTTGCACTACGAATGGAATTAAATTGAAATAAATTAAAAATAAAATTCCGCTTTTGGACATTTCAAGGGCGGTGTTCAATAATACTTGTGACAATAATAAATAAACTTAAACCTAATTACAAGAGAACTCTTGACTTGAGAATGTTCTTATTTTAGAACTAATTCCTGCACCTGACAGTTGAAATCTTCCGAACCTAAATATCGAGTGGGAAGCTCTGGCGATGCATTATAAGCCCTATAAACTGCAATCTGATCACTTTTCTCCAAAGTGTTAGCTTTGATTTGATTTGATTTGATTTATTTTTGTTACGTGTATTCGCATAGTGAAAAGTATTGTTTCTTGCGCGCTGTACAAAGCATACCATTCATAGAGAAGGAAAGGAGAGAGTGCAGAATGTTGTGTTACAGTGTGGCCAAACAAGCCACCTAAAATGGCAATTTGTAAAGCACTCTGGGACAATTGGGCAAGAACTAAAACAGCAGGCTGCCACCGGAAATAAGTGGACGTATTAGTGGGAGGCAACATGGTTTTGTGAAGGGGAGGTCGTGTCTCACAAACTTGATCGAGTTTTTCGAGGAAGCGATGAAGATGATTGATGAGGGTAGGGCAGTAGATGTTGTCTACATGGACTTCAGTAAGGCCTTTGACAAGGTCCCTCATGGCAGACTGATGCAGAAGGTGAAGTCGCATGGGATCAGAGATGAGCTGGCAAGGTGGATACAAAACTGGCTCGGTCAAAGAAGACAGAGGGTAGCAGTGGAAGGGTGTGTTTCTGAATGGAGGGCTGTGACAAGTGGCGTTCCTCAGGGATCAGTGCTGGGACCTTTGCTGTTTGTAATATATGTAAATGACTTGGAGGAAAATGTAACTGGATTGATTCGTAAGTTTGCGGACGACACAAAGGTTGGTGGATTTGCGGATAGCGATGAGGATCATCAGAGGATACAGCAGGATATAGATCGGTTGGAGACTTGGGTGGAGAGATGGCAGATGGAGTTTAATCCAGACAAATGTGAGGTAATGCATTTTGGAAGGTCTAATACAGACAGGAAATATACAGTAAATGGCAGAACCCTTAAGAATATTGATAGGCAAAGGGATCTGGGCGTACAGGTACACAGGTCACTGAAAGTGGCAATGCAGGTGGAGAAGGAAGTCAAGAAGGCATACGGCATGCTTGCCTTCATCGGCCAGGGTATTGAGTTTAGAAATTGGCAAGTCATGTTGCAGCTTTATAGAACGTTAGTTGGAATATAGTGTTCAATTCTGGTCGCCACACTACCAGAAGGATGTGGAGACTTTGGAGAGGGTAAACAAAAGAATTACCAGGATGTTGCCTGGTATGGAGGAGAGGTTGGAGGAACTTAGTTTGTTCTCACTGGAGCGACGGAGGTTGAGGGGAGACCTGATAGAAGTCTACAAGATTATGAGAGGAATGGACAGAGTGGATAGTCAGAAGCTTTTTCCCAGGGTGGAAGAGTCAATTACTAGGGGGCATAGGTTTAAGATGCGAGGGGCAAGGTTTAAAGGAGATGTACGAGGCAGATTTTTTACACAGAGAGTAGTGGGTGCATGGAACTCGTTGCCGGGGGAGGTAGTGGAAACAGATACGGTAGTGATTTCTAAAGGGCATCTTGACAAGTACATGAATAGGATGGGAATAGAGGGATATGGTCCCCGGAAGGGTAGGAGGTTTTAGTTAAGTCGGGCAGCATGGTCAGTGCAGGCTTGGAGGGTCGATGGGTCTGTTCCTGCGCTGTAATTTTCTTTGTTCTTTGTTCTTTAAAAGACAGAGATAAACAGGCTGCAACTCAGACGACTGAATACACAGGATATGGGCCATCTCCAGAACAAAAAGGACTTTCTGGTCAAACATACTTGTTTACCAAACAAAGGGGAGCCTTAACGGACACATGGGATTGAGGGTGATTTAGTGTTTGGATCAGGAATTGGCTAGCTGTAAGAAAACAAAGGGTGGTGGTTGATGGGAAATATTCATCCTGGAGTTCAGTTACTCGTGGTGTACCGCAAGGATCTGTTTTGGGGCCACTGCTGTTTGTCATTTTTATCAATGACTTGGATGAGGGCGTGGAAGGATGGATTAGTAAATTTGCGGATGACACTAAAGTCGGTGGAGTTGTAGACAGTGCGGAGGGAAGTGGCAGGTTACAGAGGGACATAGATAAGCTGCAGAGCTGGGCTGAGAGATGGCAAATGGAGTTTAATGCGGCAAAATGTGAGGTGATTCACTTTGGAAGGAGTAACAGGAATACAGAGTACTGGGCTAATGGTAAGGTACTTGGTAGTGTGGATGAACAGAGGGATCTGGGTGTCCATGTGCATAGATCCCTGAAAGTTGGCACCCAGGTTGATAGGGTTGTTAAGAAGGCATATGGTGTGTTAGCTTTTATTGGTAGAGGGATTGAGTTTCGGAGCCAGGAGGTCATGCTGCAACTGTACAAAACTCTGGTGCGGCCGCATTTGGAGTATTGCATACAGTTCTGGTCGCCATATTATAGGAAAGATGTGGAAGTGTTGGAAAGGATGCAGAGGAGATTTACCAGGATGTTGCCTGGTATGGTGGGAAAATCGTATGAGGAAAGGCTGAGGGGCTTGAGGTTGTTTTCGTTATAGAGAAGAAGGTTAAGAAGTGACTTAATAGAGGCATACAAGGTGATCAGAGGATTAGATAGGGTGGATAGTGAGAGCCTTTTTCCTCGGATGGTGTTGGCTAGCACGAGGGGACGTAGCTTTAAATTGAGGGGTGAGAGATATAGGACAGATATTAGAGGTAGGTTCTTTACTCAGAGAGTAGTAAGGGCGTGGAATGCCCTGCCTGCAGCAGTGGTGGACTCGTCAACGTTGAGAGCGTTCAAGTGGTTATTGGATAAACATATGGATGATATTGGAATAGTGTAGATTAGAGGGGCTTTAGATTAGTACCACTGGTCGGCGCAACATTGAGGGCCGAAGGGCCTGTACTGCGCTGTAATGTTCTATGTTCTGTGTTCTATGTTAACCCTTTATTTGGGAGGGAGGTATGTGATCTACATGCCTCCAGCACCTACAGGCATGGCCGTTGGGTACACATGATGTGGAGATGCCGACGTTGGACTGGGGTAAACACTGTAAGAAGTTTAACAACACCAGGTTAAAGTCCAACAGGTTATTTGGTAGCAACAGGTTTAGTTGGGTACACACCCAGAGATCGATGTGGCAGCACCTGATTGGACTCTTAACGATCGGGGTGATCAAACCCTGATCGATTGATTGACAAAAATCAGGAGACCACCCAAAAAGGATGAAACCAAGGAGGGATAAAAGGTGCTGCACAACAGAAGAAGCTCTCACTCTCTCTCTCTGACCCCACAAACGAGCTACAACAACAGTGACCATCGCCAGCAACAACCAGTATGAGGAGAGCCACCACACCCGAGAAGGAAGGAAGACTGGAGCCAGAGCGCCAGACCAGACCAAAGGACCAAAGCAGAGGACTACCAAGACCAGCACACAGATAAAGGCCAATATCTGCTTGGGTTCTTGCCAGTCACACAAAGTTAAGTCAAGGTCTCGTATTGGACTTGAACTTTAGTATTTTCTGTTGGATAACTTATTGTTGGTTGGGTGGGTGATTATTGATTGTGTGTTTTAAATAAATATTGGTTGTACTAACAAGAAGTCTACTCGCAGTTCTTTGTCCATCGTATAAGGGTTAAAACAGACTGTGCGGCAGGCACAACAGTCAAAGCTGGAGAGTAGAGAAAAAACAACTTAGTGCAAGGTAGCTCCATTCAAAAGTCTGATGGCAACAGGGAAGAAGCTGTCCTTGAGTCGGTTGTTATGTAACCTCAGACTTTTGTATCTTTTTCCCGACGGAAGAAGGTGGAAGGGAGTATGCCCGGGGTGCATGGAGCTTTTGACATGTGATGTCATTATGCACCAATGATGAAGGCGAACACATCTGTAATTATAAACCTTGTGAAATCTTTCGTAAAAGGCTCTGAAATCAATAAGCCTTCATTAATTGGACCTCAGTGCTTGGCCATAAGATGGAACCATTTTCTTTAAAGGACTGTACCACATGAACAACAGAGGAAGAATTGGCTTCTCTCCATTAGGAATATAGGAGTAGGCCATTTGGCCCTTCCAGACTGTTAGAATTTACTGCACAACTGATTTGTGTCAGTATTTATGCTCCACACAAACCTCCCCCCCACTGTACTTCATTTCACCCTATTATTAGCATATCAATTTATTCCTTTCTTCCTCGTGCTCAAATCTAATTTCCCCTTAAATGTATTATTTGCCTCAAGTACTTCTTGTGGCAGCAACTTCCATATTTATTTGGTAGCAAAAATCAGCAGCTTTCTCCTGAATTTACTGCTTGATTTATTTGTGACGATGTTATATTTATTGCATTTATGTTGACAAATGGAAAAATGTCTCAATGCCAACTCTATCAAAAGCCTTTATAATTTAAAAGACACCTCTCAGTCTTTTATTTTCTGCTATTCAATGAGATCACGGTTAATCTGTATCTTAACCCCATTATTTTTTAACTTATTCTTCCATGGGCTATGGGCATCAAAAGGTGGCATGGTGGCTCAGTGGTTAGCACTACTGCCTCACAGTGCCAGGGACCCAGGTTCAATTCCGACCTCGGGTGACTGTGTGAAGTTTGTACATTCTCCCTGTGTCTGCTTGGGATTCCTCCGGGTGCTCCAGTTTCCTCCCACACTCCAAAAATGTGCAGATTAGGTAGATTGGTCAAGCTAAATTTCCCCTTTAGTGCCAGGGGAATCAGCGGGCTAAATGTGTGGGGTTGCAGGGATAGGGCCTGGGTGGGATTGTTGTCAGTGCAGCTTGATGGGCTGAATGGCCTCCTTCTGCAGTGTAGAGATTCGATGATTCCATGATCACTGACAAGGCCAGCATTTGTTGCTGTGGGTATGGAGTTACATGTCGGTCAGTCCAGGTAAGGGCGACAGATTTCTTTCCTTGTAAAAAAACATTAACCTGCCTTGATTTGATAGCCTTGTCTAATAAAAGTCTATCTCTATTTTAACATTTTTAGTTGACCCTCAATCTCTTCAGCCACAGTGAGAGCGAGAGAAATGATCCTTCTCATCAAACCCTGAATGGCCTAACTTAACTTAAGGTTTTGATCCCTTATTTTGGACTCCCCCACAGTCCATTCATTAATCATCTTAAATACCGGTTTAATTAGATCATCCCTTAATCTCCTAAATTCAAGGGAAAACAAGGCAACCTGTCCTCATAATTTAATCCTTAAAGCTCTGGTATAATTCTGATGAACTCCGCCCCTTCCAAGGCCGACACAGAAAGAAATAACTTGAATCTATATAGTGCCTTTCACAATCTTGAGATGTCCCAAGGAATGTCACAGCCAATGAAGTACTTCTGAAGTGTAGTCACCATTGTAATGTTGGAAACACGGCAACCAATGTGGACCCAGCAGACTCCCACACAGCAATGTGACCACAGTAAGTAGTCTCACAACACCAGGTTAAAGTCCAACAGGTTTATTTGGTAGCACGAGCTTTCGGAGCGCTGCCCCTTCATCATCTGATCAGGTGATGAAGGGGCAGCGCTCCGAAAGCTCGTGCTACCAAATAAACTTGTTGGGCTTTAACCTGGTGTTGTGAGACTACTTACTATGCCCATCGCAGCCCAATGCCGGCATCTCCACATCATAGCAATGTGACCAGATATGATTTGGTAGTTTCGATGGCCAGCACACTGGATAGAACCACCCTGCTCTTCTTTAAAACAATGCCACTAGATATTTTACATCACAGAATCACAGAATTGTTACGGTGCAGGAAGCCATTTGGTCTATCATGTCTGCACTGGCTCTCCAAACGAGCATCATGACCTAGTGCCATTCCCCTGCCTCTTCCCCGTGCCCCTGCACATTGTTTCTATTCAAATAATCATCCAATGCCCTCTTGAAAGCCTCGATTGAACCTGCCTCCATCACACTCCCAGGCAGCGCATTCCAGACCCCAACCACTCGCTGTGTGGAGAAGTTCTTTCTCATATCACATTTGCTGCTTTGGCAAGTGACTTTAAATCTGCGCCCTCTCATTCTTGATCCTTTTATGAGCAGGAACAGTTTCTCCCTATCTACTCTATCCAGCCAGTTAGTGATTTTGAACATCTGTATCAAATCTCCTCTTAGCCTTCTTCTCTCCAAGGAGAACAGTCCCAACCTCTCCAATCTATCCTCATAACTGAAGTTTCTCATCCCTGGAACCATTTTTGTAAACCTCTTCTGCCCTCTCTCCAATGAGTGCACAACCTTCCAATAGTGAGACGCCCAGAACTGTACACAATATTCCAGCTGAGGTCTAACGAGTGTCTTGTATAAGTTCAGCATAACCTCCTTGTTCTTGTACTCTATGCCCATGTTAATAAAGCCCAGAGTATTATATGCTTTATTTACTGCTCTCCCCACTTGTCCCGCCACTTTCAGTGATCTATTTATGAAATACCCATAACAGTTACATGGGTACGATGGGTATAGAGAAATATGGGCAATTGGAATTAGCTTAAGGTTTTTAAAAAAAGGCGGCATGGACAAGTTGGGCTGAAGGGCCTGTTTTCCATGCTGTAAACCTCAATGACTCTATGACTATGACTCTATTCACATGTACACGCAGTTCCCTCTGCTCCTGCACCCCCTTTAAGAATTTACCCTTTATTTTATATTATTATTTTACATCAAACTGAGAGAGCAGATGGGGCAGCAGGCTTAACATCTCATCTAAAAGTCAGCACTTCCCCACAATGCAGCACTCTCTCAGTACAGCAGTGTCAGCTGTGTTACGTGTTGAAGTTCCTTTAAAGTCATGGAGGCTGGGAGACATAAGCGGAGGCCGTTTACTGGGCTCCCCACTGGGCACCACAACCTCTGCGCATCTCCAATCACCAAATTTCCAGCGTTGTCAGCTTGGTGCGTGGAGCTGATTAAAATATTTAAATTCAAATCTGAATCCCATTAGCGGGCCCGGGATTGCAGCGCCAGGGACCTGGGTCCGATTCCCGGCTTGGGTCACTGTGTGGAGTTTGCACATTCCCCCTGTGTCTGCGTGGGTTTCCTCCGGGTGCTCCGGTTTCCTCCCACAGTCCAAAGACATGCAGGTTAGGTGGATTGGCTGTGCTAAATTGCCCCTTAGTTTGTTTGGGAGTGTGTGTGGCTATGCTTGAGGTGGTGTAATGCCCTGACGACAGACTAGTGACCTGTTCCAGGAATAATCGGCTACAGGAGCAAACAAAAATCTGACCTATGCAACATCAGGGTGCAGAAAGGTTGAGAAAGAGATGTTGTACTCTGAAATAAAAAGACACAAGCAGATTATCCTTGGTTCTTGCTTTGGCTTTCCCACAGCACAGCTTATGGCATTGCGCTATAGACATTGGCATGGACGGGTCAGTTTTTGCTTTGAAAAGTTTCTCACTAATTGTTTCCATACACCTCTCCACTTGTATTTAATCCAACCAACATAGCACAATCCAAAGAGTTTAAGTCCAAGACTGCCACAAACATTAATTTACAAGGCTAAGTAACAATAGGCTTCAGTTATATAGTAATTAGTGGTCTGAGACTACTAGTTACAAAATTAGGGCCAAACACTAATACCTCCTTTTCTCTCCATAACTCCAAATTCAATGATTACACTTACAACAGAGAGCTCTGACACTCCGTTCCCAGCCAGGGGCAGTGGGAGCAGCAGAGGGTGGGTGAGGGGAGGAGGGACTGGCATCTGTGTGTGTGTCCACCAACTAACAGCTGAAAGATGTCATTTATTTTGGGGAGTTGGCATTGGAATGAGGTCCTGCAGATACAAAAAACAAAGAAATTTACAGCACGGGAACAGCCCCTTCTGCCCTCCAAGCCTGCACCGATCATGCTGCCCGACTGAACTAAAGCCCCCTACCCTTCCAAGGACCATATCCCTCTATTCCCATCCTATTCATGTATTTGTCAAGACACCCCTCAAAAGTCACTATCGTATCTGCTTCCACTACCTCCCCCCGCAGTGAGTTCCAGGCACCCACCACTCTCTGTGTAAAAAACCTGCCTCGTACATCTCCTATAAAACTTGCCCCTCACACCTTAAACCTATGTCCCCAAGTAATTGACTCTTCCACCCTGGGAAAAAGCTTCTGACTATCCACTCTGTCGATGCCCCTCATAATCTTGTAGACTTCTATCAGGTCGCCCCTCAACCTCCGTCATTCCAGTGAGAACAAACCAAGTTTCTCTGAGGTCACGTACCAACCGACTCAAGAACAGCTTCTTCCCTGCTGCTGTCAGACGTTTGAATGGACCTACCTCGCATTAAGTTGATCTTTCTCTACACCCTAGCTATGACTGTAACACTACATTCTGCACTCTCTAGTTTCCTTCTCTATGAACGGTATGCTTTGTCTGTATAGCGTGCAAGAAACAATACTTTTCACTGTATGTTAATACATGTGACAATAATAAATCAAATCAAATCATAGCTAATGCCCTCCATACCAGGCAACATCCTGGTAAATCTTTTCTCTACCCCCTCCAAAGCCTCCACATCCTTCTGGTAGTGTGGCGACCAGAATTGAACACTATATTCAAAGTGTGGCCTAACTAAGGTTCTATAAAGCTGCAACATGACTTGCCAATTTTTAAACTCAATACTCCGGCCGATGTGGCAGTCACAGGAACAATACACATCATGAATATGCCTTAAGGGCTCCTTCATTGATTCAGCTTTTAGTGTCAGTGTATGTGTGACAAATTGAATAACTCCACCTATCTGTGATAACACTATCCATCTTTGTAAAATAGGCTAAGCACAAAAGTGTTGTGTTTTTCAACAGTGTCACGTCTAGTTGCGCTTTTAATTAACATTTGCTGATTGAGCTTGTGGCCGGAGACTGGACTGAGATTGAAGACAACACAATAGGAGAGGTTCAGATTCTATAAACTGGTCTGAATGGAGCGCTTGATTAAGTGCTGTAAACAATACTGCCACAGACTAATAACGAAGTGGACATTGTCTTTGTGTCAACACACATAATGCAACTTTAGAGACTGACTCATACATTTAGTGTACACACTGACTTTTTTCAAGGTGATGTGAAAAAAAATTGTTTACTGTTGAAACTGTGTCAGCAAAACGCATCTACTGGTAACTGAGTCTCGGGCTCTGGAGTTTTCCAGTATATAAACGCTCAGCTGGGTGATACAAATGGTCTCCTCTGCTGTCCTCTCCCTGAGCCTGGGGTCTCTGCTCCTGATCTTCGTCTGGACTCTAGAGGCTCCTACTGTGATGTGAGTGGACTAGGGTGCTGCCTCTGTTTGACGCTCACTTTTCAGGCTCACATATTAAAAAAACAGCATCCTTAGAGAGCGACTGGAGAGAAAGTAAAGAAAGACTTGCATTTATATAGCACCTTTCATGACCTCAGGATGTTCCAAAGCACTTTACAACAAATGTAGTACTGTTTTTTTGAAGGATAGTCACCGTTGTAATGTAGGAAACACAGCAGGCAATTTGCATTTGGCAAGCTCCCACAAACATCAATGTGATAATGACCAGGTTTTAGTTTTAGTTACGCTGGTCGAGGGGAAAATACCGGCTTGATCACCCCGTGCCTCCTTGCAAAACTCTCTGCCCTCTCAGATAGATAGATAAAGATCCCATGGCACTATAAAAGAAAATACAGGGCAGTTCTTGTTGATGTCCAGGGGTCAGAATTAATTCCTTAACAAACATCATTAAAAAAACAGATTACCTGGTCATTATCTCATTGCTGTTCTTGGTTCGAAAAAGTTAAAATTTATTTATTAGTCACAAGTAGCCTTACATTAACACTGCAATGAGGCTACTGTGAAAATCCCCTAGTCGCCACACTGGTGCCTGTTCGGGTACACTGAGGGAGAATTTAGGATGGCCAATTCACCTAACCAGCACATCTTTGGACTGTGGGAGGAATGATGTGGAGATGCCGGCGTTGGACTGGGGTAAACACAGTAAGAGTTTTAACCTGGTGTTGTTAAAACTCTTACTGTGGGAGGAAACCGGAGCACCCGGAGGAAACCCACACAGACACAGGGAGAACGTGCAAACTCCACACAGACAGCAACCCAAGCCAGGAATCGAACCCAGGTCCCTGGAGCTGTGAGGCAGCAGTGCTAACCACTGTGCCACTGTGCCAGCCTAGGGACCATCCTTGTGAATATATATATATATATATAATTGCGCAGTTTTCTTTATTACAACAGTGGCTGCACTTCAAAACTCTCATTAGCTTTATATGCTGAGATTGTGATGCATTTTTCTAACCTTTTGCACTCTCTTCACAGATTTTTGTTTTGAAAAAGAACTTATAAACAGGGAAACCCATCTGGTTCACTAATGTCCCGTAGGGAAGGAAATCTGCCATCCTTACCTGGTCTGGCCTACATGTGACTCCAGAGCCACAGCAATGTGGTTGATTCTCAACTGCCCTCGGGCAACTAGGGATGGGCAATAAATGCTGACCAGTCGGCAACACCCATGTCCCACAAGTGAATAAAAAAGTAAAGTAACAACCCATATAATTTCATAGAATCCTACAGTGCAGAAGGAGGCCATTCGGCCCATCGAGTCTGTACCGACCACAATCCCACCCAGGCCCTATCCTCATAACCCCATGTATTTACCTTAGCTAGTCCCCCTGACACGAAGGGGCAATTTAGCATGGCCAATCCACCTAACCCACACATCTTTGGAGTGTGGGGGGAAACCAGAGCACCCGGAGGAAACCCATGCAGACATGGGGAGAACGTGCAAACTCCACACAGACAGTGACTCAAGCCAGGTATCGAACCCGTGATCCCTGGCACTGTGAGAGAGCAGTGCTAACCACTGTGCCACCCTGCTGCCCTTTATATGCCACTTAGAAAGCTTCCATTCCTTCAGTATTCTAATTTGCACCAAGTCCTGTTCACCCTGTGCTTGTTGATCTACACTGCCTCCCAGTTCAGCAGAACCTTTTTTAAACTTGTATCCTTTCTTTCATACATGGGAACATTGGATTTAGGAGCAGGAGTAGGTCACCCAGCCCTTTGAGCCTACTCTAACATTTAATAACATCACGGCTGATCTGGTTGTGGTTTCAACTTCACTTTCCCATCTGCTCCCCCATCTTGGCCGGAGCTTTCCGGCCAATTACGCCGGCGGGGTGTTCCGATCCCGCTGACAGCACTCCCCTGCTGTGGTTTCCCAGTGGTGAGGGGTGCTTTCAACAGGAAACCCCACTGACAATGGCGGGACCAGAAGATCCTCAATGGCAGCGAAACACACACCAAGGTGCGTGGAAAATTCCACCCCTTGACTATCTCTAAAACCTATCTAACTAACTCTGCCTTGAATAAATTCAGTAACCAGCCTCCACTGCTTTTAGGGAAGAGGATTCCACTGACAACAACCTTCTGAGATAAAAAAATTCTCCTCATCTCCATCCTAAAAGGAAGACCTCTCATTCTTAAAATGTGTCCCGTAGTTCTCGTCTCTAGTGGTATATTGACTCAAAGGATCCCTACAGTACAGAAGGAGGCCATTCGGCCCAAGGAACCTGCACTGACAACCTAGTCCTATCCCCGTAACCCCATATATTTACCCTGCTAATCCCCCTGACATGAATGGGCAATTTAGCATGGCCAATCCATCTAACCCACACATCTTTGCACTGTGGGAGGAAACCGGAGCACCCAGAAGGAACCCACGCAGACACGGGGAGAATGTGCAGACACCACACAGACAGTGACCCAAGCCGGGAATTGAACCCAGGCCCCTGGTGCTGTGAGGCAGCAGTGCTAACCACAATGCCGCCGCTACCCGTATTGTAGCAATTTCACACAGGCCTTGGTGGTCACAGATCTAATCTTTGGACAGAGTGGCTTTATCTGATCACTGTGGCACACGCTGTTCAAACTCACATGCAAAGGTTGACCATTGAGCTTAGGATGGGTTTCAGGAGGATCATTATGTTTTAGGGCCATATCATAAAGTGATGGTATGTAGCTGGAGGTTATTAATAGTAGCATTTATTGTAGCCAGATTGTAAACAACTGGACTCAAAAGGAATTTAACACCTAGGTGATAATCGATGAGCTTTTCAGTTACCTGTACTGCCAGAGTTATCTGTTGAATGTTATTTGCTTTTAGTTTGGAATTTGTAAGTCCTTTTGATCCAATGCCTTTGTTACCTCCAGACTTGGCTATTCCGATACACTCACAGCTGGTTTCTTGTCAAATCGTATTAACCCTCTGCTTGCTGAACTACATTGGCTCCTGGTTAAGCAATGACTCAATTTAAAAATTCTCATCCTTGTTTCCTAATCCCCCTATCTCCGCAATCTCCTCCAGCCCCACAACCCTCTGGATTCTCCGCACTTATTGAATTTTGACGTCCTGAGCTTTCCTAATTTTAATCATTCTGTCATTGGTCAGCTGTCCGGGCCCTAAGTTCTGAAGTTGCTTTCCATACACCTCTCCATCTCTCTAATTCTCTCTCCTCCTATACAACATTCCTCCAAACCTGCTACCAAGAATTTATCGTCTGTCCTAATCTGCCCTTCCAGTATAAGGGTCTGGCACATATCGGGTTAATGTGGAACTGAGTGCAGTGATATAAGAAGCACATGACCCAGGGTCCGTGTGGTGTTGAACAGAGATACGTAAAGACTCCTAGCTCCTAGTCTGCACCCTTTACTGCACATGTGTAAATAGTTCTAATCGTTAATAAAGATTTACTGTTAATCTACCAAAGACGATGGAGACTTCTTTAAGAAATACCGTTCTGTAACCAACAGTCCTTATGTGGCTCAGTGTCAAATTCTCCTAGAAAAAGCTCGGTACAACATCGTGGGCCGAAGGGCCTGTTCTGTGCTGTACTGTTCTATGTTCTATGTTCTATAATCCTTACAGTGCAAAAGGAGGCCATTCGGCCCATCGAGTCTGCACCAACCACAATCCCATCCAGGCCCTATGCATAACCCAACGCATTTACCCTAGCTAGTCCCCCTGACACTAAGGGGCAATTTAACATGGTCAATCTACCTAACCCACATATTTTTGGATTATGGAAGGAAGCCGGAGCACCCAGAGGAAACAGACACAGGGAGAATGTGCAAACTCTGCACAGACAGTGACCCAAGCTGGGAATCGAACATGGGTCTCTGGCGCTGTCAGATAGCAGTGCTTCCATAAAATGAATGGATTTTGAAGCTTTTCTGTTGTCCAATGTGTAAACACACTTCCCAGCACACTGACCAATCCAGAGCAGCAAAGCCTCTCACCCAACCACTGATCTGTGTCAAGTTAGCTGATGCGCTCCAATTGGTCTGAGTGCTTCTGGGTCAGGGAGGTGTGATAGTAACCCGAGGATTCTGCTCCTTACCCCACTGTCAGTCAGTCTCAAATAGGAAGGTGCATAATCGTGAGCATTGGGCCTGGACAGGATCAGCATCAAGATCATTTATCATACACTCTGCAGTTGAATATTAACAACTTAGATCTTTATCACTTCATACAAATGTTATTAAACAGGAATTAAACCCAGGAATATCTTAGTCAAACTGAACATTGGTGGTCACGCAAAATAGACCTGAACTTCCCCCGTTGCTTACTGAGGGGCAGCACGGTGGCACAGTGGTTAGCACAGCTGCCTCACAGCTCCAGGAACCCAGGTTCAATTCCCGGTCTGTGTGGAGTTTGCACGTTCTCCCTGTGTCTGCGTGGGTTTCCTCCGGGTGCTCCGGTTTCCTCCCGCAGTCAGAAAGATGTGCTGGTTAGGGTGCATTGGCCGTGCTAAATCCTCCCTCAGTGTACCCAAACAGGCGCCAGAGTGTGGCGACTAGGAGATCTTCACAGTAACTTCATTGATTTGATTTATTATTGTCACATGTATTAATATATAGTGAAAAGTATTGTTTCCTGCGCGCTATACAGACAAAGCATACCTTTCATAGAGAAGGAAACGAGAGAGTGCAGAATGTAGTGTTACAGTCATAGCTAGGGTGTAGAGAAAGATCAACTTAATGCAAGATAAGTCCATTCAAAAGTCTGACAGCAGCAGGGAAGAAGCTGTTTTTGAGACGGTTGGTACGTGAGCTCAGACTTTTGTATCTTTTTCATTGCAGTGTTAATGTAAGCCTACTTGTGATACTAGTAAATAAATAAACTTGTGGATCTCAAGAGTTTAGGATGTTGTTCAGACAGGATCTGGAAGTCAAATCGCTAAGTGATTTTTAATTATGATGCCAAATCTTCCAACTTCCACATCTTCCAGTCGATCAAAATGACAGTTGATTTTTTTTAAAAAGTTGCAGTTCTGAAAAAACTGCATTGTCCGTTTGTCGTTCTGTAACTGTTCCAAGTTGCTGAGAGCCACTTTGTGGCCAGTGACTGAAGCACAACCATCTTGTCCGCAGGCTCCTCATTATCCCACCAATTCCAAATCCAAATAATAGCAATTAGGGCCTTGAAGCACAGTGTGTTGCTGTCACAGGCAGTCAATAAAACCTTAATGTTTGGACACATCAAAACACCCAGTCAATGTGCAAGTCAATTCTGCTTTAGTTACCCTTCCTGTTTTATCCTTCTTTTCTTCCTCCCCCATGTCTCTGTATCCCTGAGTAACCTAAAGCATCGGTCAATAAACTGCCTCACAATTTCCAGGAACAATGACTGGCATTTATATACACCGCCTTTAACATCATAAAACATCCCAAGGCTCTCCACAGGAGTGTTCTCATACAAAATTTGACACCAAGCCACAGAGGAGAATTGGGACGGATGATCAGATCATAGAATCCCTACAGTACAGAAGGAGGCCATTCGGCCCTTTGAGTCTGTACCGACCACAATCCCACAAAGGCCCTATTCCTGTAATCCCACACATTTGCCTTGCTAATCCCCCCTGACACTCAGGGTCAATTTAACATGGCCAATGCACCTAACCAGCACATCTTTCAGACTGTGGGAGGAAACCGGACCGCCCGCAGACACGGGGAGAAAGTGCAAACTCCACACAGACGGTGACCCGAAGTTGGAATTGAACCCAGGTCCCTGACGCTGAGAGGCAGCAGCACTAACCACTGTGCCACCATGCTGCCCAAAGAGGTATGATGGAGTTTTTTAAAGGCTGAAAGCAAGATTGAAAGACAGAGAGGTTTAGGAAGAGAATTCCAGAGCTTAGGGTCTTTTAGGAAGGGAGGTCCAGGAAGTTGACTTAGAGCCAGTGAAGGAATGGTGATATAGTTCCCAGCCAGGATGATGTGTGACTTGGAAGGTGCCTTTCAGGTGGTGCTTTTCCCATGCACTTGCTGCCCTCATTCTTTTGGCTGGTACAGATTGCGGGTTTGGAAGGTGCTGATGAAGTGAGTTTTGACAGTGTTGCTGCAGTGCATTTTGTATATGGTAGACCCTGCTGCCACTATGCACCATGTGTCCCGAAAAGGTTGATGCACTGAGTTGATTGTAAATTGCTTAGGGACACAGTGAGGTTGTGAAAGACGCTTATAAATGCAAGAATCATAGAATCATTACAGCATAGAAGAGGCCATTCGGCCCATCGAATCTGCACCGATTCTCTGACAGAGTACCCAGGCCCTCCACCCCGCTCTGTCCCCATTAACCCCGCACATTTCCCATGGCTAATCCACCGAACCTATACATCTTTGGACCATCTTGCACAGTAAAAATCCTTCTCTTTTAAACCGTGGAATCTTGTGGCTTCAATCTTTTAGTCATGAACTGGATTTCAAATGTATTTTCTGCTTTAAAAGGTTCCTCGCCTCTACAGAGATCACAATACGCTCTTCACACAATTCTTCACGGGAGGTGACAGTGAAAGTGTGTTGACTCTCATTCTCTGATCATTCGCCTGATGATTAATGCGACATATTTATTGACAGTAGAGTTAATAAATACAAATATGGTATAATCATCGGCATTACTGCCTGACAGCTGCTGTCTCTCCTCCTCATCTCCCCAAAGACAGAACCCAGGTAACAGCGAAATGAGGGTTTGAGAGGAATTTAGCACAGTTCAATTAAAGTTGCACAAGCTTATTAACCTCTGAGAGCTCAGGCTGAGGATGACCTGAATCCATGTAATGTTGCTCCACACTGCTGGCTCCAAGGTTCAAGAATTATCCCCACCCCCCAACCATCCTGGAACCATTTCCGAGATACACATGAATCTTTCAGGCCCATTCCTACTGCACAGGGTCATGGTAGGAAATTATTTTAATTAAGTTATCTGCGGATCTGGGTAGATTTTAATATAGGCAGATGCATCGATTATTTTATTAAGCATTGGAGCCCGTAATGAAATGCAACACATGTACTTAGATTAGACGACAGCTGTCACACTGAATTTCAGAAATAATGAAGTCAAAGTAATTTACATTGATTCATTTAACGCACTCAGTTTTCTCAGTGTGTTCGTGGTCTGGCATTTTCTCTGGAATCCTACCTGCGACAGCACCACTGTGGATGTTAAAATATCGTTCAATTACTAATTAAGCAAATCTAAAATTTTCTCTGTTAAGTGGGAGAGTCAATTGAATATCACTGTCAGTAAATTCCAGGTACAATTTCAAGTAACCCCCTCCCAGTACAAATCACCATCTCTCCGGAGTATCGTTTCAATGATACGATAATTAATACCAGGATTTATATACTTCTAAGTCTATAATGCATAATATTAACATCGGTATGCATTGAAGATTAGCTTTAAGCTGCACTCGTACCCCTTTGTGAGCATCTATAGCAGTTCTTTGGGTGTTTAGCTTGAATGAACTGTCACAGAGATAAAGATTAGACTGTTCTCAACAAGTTTCATCTTTAACACATATTTGATAAACGACTATTTGGATTTGCATGTTGACATTAACATCGTAAATTGTCCCAAGGTGCTCCTTCACAGGGCCCAAATTTGACGCCCAGCCACAGAAGGAGATGTGAGGAGCAGTGGCCAAAGGTTTGGTTGAGGAGGCAGGTATTAAAGGAGAGAGAAGTGGAGGGGTTTAGCGAGGGGAATTCCAGAGCTTAGGGCTCAGACAGCTGGAGGCACAGCCACGCATGTTGGAGCCATTGAAATTAGGGATGCTCAAGTGGCCGGAATTGGAGATCTCCGAGTGTTGAATTGATAATAAGGCACTGCTGTCACACAGCGTCTCAGGGCACAGTGGAATGCTCAGAATCCGTTACAAACACTGAGCTTGACAGGCCTGTCAACTCACTGTCCTTTAAAGCAGCATTCATTCACTGCAACTAAAATACTTCCATGCAAACAAAATAAATAACACTTTGGCAGTGAGATTATTGAATTCACAACATATGAATAGGCCATTCGGCCCAGCTGATCTATGTCAGCATTTATGCTCCACACAAACTTCCTTAGACCACCTTCAATTATCCTATTAGCATATTCTTCTCACCCTTTCATGCTTATTTGTTTACCTAGCTTCCCCTTAAATGCATCCATATTAGTCACCTCAAACTCCATGCGGTAGTGAATCTGTAATGACTTCAATCAGGCCATTGAGGTTGGCCTATTGGAGTATGAACTCCCTGATTAAGGATTCAATTGATGGGCCAATCAGGGAGTCTTTGCCTTGCACTTAACTGGGAGTGTCAGTTCCTCTGACACCCCTGGAGGAAGGCTGCTGACTGATAGCACTCTGTGTACTGCTGTTAGAGTTTGTAAATAAAGGGATTTTGGTAAAGGGACTTCTGCCTCCACAGACTTATTACAGAATCTAATCACTTTCTGAGTAAGAAGTTTCTCCTGAATTCCTTATTGAATTTATTAGCAACCATCTTATACTTATGGTCCTAGCTCTGGCTCCCCCACAAAAGAAAACATCCTCGCAAATTTGATAAGCTGCCACGTCAAAGGTTATTGTGGAAAATAAGAATTCATGGTGTAGGGGGTAACACGGATAAAGATTGTCGAGCTAACAGGAAACAGGCAACCATAAATGGGTCTTTTCCTGGTTAATGGGGTGTAACAGGTGGTGTGCCACAGGGATCAGTGCTGGGCCCTCAACTTTTTTCAATTGATATAAAAGACTTGGATGGTCACTAAATAGGCTGATGATGCAAAGATAGGTAGGAAAGTATGTTACGAAGAGAACATAAGGAGGATAGTTTAAATGAGCAGACAAGGATCTGGCAAATGGAGTATAATGTGGGCAAATGTGAAATTGTCCATTCTGGCAGGAAAAATAAAATGAAGCATATTATCTAAATGGTGAGAGATTGTAGAGCTCTGAGATTTAGAGGGATCTGGGTGTCACAGTGCATGCATCACAAAAGATTGGTATGCAGGTACAGCAAATAATTAGGAAAGCTAATCGAATGTTCTCATTTATGGTGAGTGGAATTGAGTACAAAAGTGGGAAGGTTATGCTTCAGTTGTACAGGATATTGGTGAGACCACATCTAGAGTATTGTGTCCAGTATGGGTCTCCTTATTTGAGGAAGAATGTAAATGTGTTAGAAACAGTTCAGAGAAGGTTTACTGAACTAGGGAATGGGCAGGTTGCTTTATTAGGAAAGGGTGGACAGGCTAGGCTTGTATTTGCTGGAGTTTAGAAGAGTAAGAGGTGACTAGATTGCAACATGCAAGATCCTGAGCGATCTTGAGAGGGTGAATGTGAGGTGAGGTGAATGTGAGGTGAGGGTGTTTCCTCCTGTGGGAGAATCTAGAACTAGGGGTCACTGTTTAAAAATAAGGGGTCGACTATTTCAGACAGAGATGAGGAGAAATGTTAAGGTCATGACAGGGTTGCAAGCCTTTGGAACTCCCCTCCTCAAAAAACAATGGAAGCAGAGTCTTTGAATGTCTTCAAGGCAGAGCAAGATTGATTTTTGATAAGCAAGGGGGGTACATGATACTGGGGATAGGCAGGAGGTTACTGTCTGACCAGCCATGATCTTGAATGGTTAAACAGGCATAAAGGGCCGAGTAGCCAACTCCTAATTTGTACATTCATATGTCTGTCTGATCAAACTCGTCATCACTTTGGAGACCTTGAGCAGTCACTCCTTAGCTCCTGGTTTTTATTTTAGAGAAAAGTACCCCAGCATGTTTAGCCTTTCCTGCCTCTCAGTTTGAATATCATTCTCACATAGTACTGAAAAGAGACAAATGTTGCCAAAGCGTTTTGTCTTGCATTCATCAGGACAAACGCAAGAACGCCAAATTTCAAACACTTACAACAATTTACACTACATGAGAAAAGGATGCTGATTGGTTGGCAAGTTGACTCTGATTGATCGAGGTGTTGCCATGGAGATAGCAATGGGAAACTATAGGTTTCACCTGAAGAAGGGGCTTGGAGCTCCGAAAGCTTGTGTGGCTTTTGCTACCAAATAAACCTGTTGGACTATAACCTGGTGTTGTTAAACTTCTTACTGTGTTTACCCCAGTCCAACGCCGGCATCTCCACATCAAAACTATAGGTGCCCAAGCTCCCAGATAATTTTTAAAAACTGCAAGGTTTGAATATGTTGCTTTTATTTACAGAGAACAAGTCCTGCATGTGAATGTATGTCACCTTGAACAAGCGTAAAGCAGTCAAGTTATCAGCTGGACTGGTTAACTTCAATAGGTTGTTAGTGTAGCTATTGGCACACTCAGGATTGTCCAGCCAGTGCTGCATTATCGCGGAATCACTTTTAGCAGTAGATGTTTTGTTTTGGATTTTGCAAGCGGCGGCTGGTTGACCACCATCAGTATTTTGTCAATTACAAACAACAGATCATTCATTACAGTTGTGAGGTGTGGCCTAAGCACCTATCATTGCACCAGCACCGGCAGTCATACATGCCAAGGTGGGCAGAATGTCTTCTTGGACCCACAGCAGCATCCTGTTAGTGGAAAATACCACTCATGAAGTCACTGCATAGTAGCAGCATTATACAGCTTGCTTAACTTGTTCAAATTTTTGGGATATTCTGCCTTACCAGAATAATTTGAGGTAAACCAGGCACTTTTCAGGTCAGAAAGTGGTGGCCTTTAGCCCACTTGCAAATTTGCACAATGCACAGCAGTGATGTGATCAGGATCGTCATCATTCTGCAGGACAGCTTTGATGCGCTCCATTTCTGTGTAAAGCTTCATAGAATCCCTACAGTGCAGAAGGAGGCCATTTGGCCCATCAAGTCTCTGCACCGACCACAATCCCATCCAGGCCCTACTCCTGTAACCCCACCCATTTACCCTGCTAACCCCGCCCCCCGCCCCCCCCCCCCCCCCCCCCCCCCCCCCCCGACACTAGGGTCAATCTAGCATGTCCAAACAACCTAACCCGCACATCTTTGGACTGTGGGAGGAAACCAAAGCACCCGGAGGAAACCCATGCAGACACGGGGAGGATGTGCAGGCTCCACACAGGTCCGAACCCAGGTCCCTGGCAATGTGAGGCAGCAGTGCTAACCACTGTGCCACCGCGCCGCTCACGGTGAGCAAAGTGAAGGTGAGCAAATAGTGCCCTTTTTACAAGATTCCTGATTGGCACTCCTGTAAATTGGCCATTGTTACATTTGTCCTGTTGAGTGTGAGATGAAAAGCTCCAGCAAAATGTCCCTCTTTTCAACAGTATTCAAGTTCTGCACTACCAAGCAACCATCATCCTTGTAAATCCTGCTGGCACTTTCACAAGCACCTGTCAGATATGTATATTTTACACATCAATTTAAAATAAGAATCTATGATTGAAATATAGAATCAGAGAATGCCTACATGCAGAAGAAGCCATTCGGCCCATTGTGTTTGCACCGGCTCTCTGACAGAGCATCATACCCAGGCCCTCATCGCTGCCCTGTCCCTGCATCGGGATAAAGCATGGCTTGTTCATCTGCTCTGCTGGACATTATAGACCCCAATGCACCACGATAGATCCCATAGCACGGTTCAAATGTATATACTTCGAATGTTGGAATTTTCCAGAAAATCAGCACCATCGCGTCACAACATCTAATCTTGCCTGCAACATTTAAGTCACGTCATCACCTCAAATGTGGCTTCGCCACAGTCTGGGATTCGGATCAGGAAAAAGACGAATGTCACTTGTGCAGTGAGCTACTGGGCTCAGAATGGTGTGGAGGTTTACAGAGAGACCAGGCGGGAGAGGAGTTGGGGTTTGGGGCAGTGTAATGAAGCCTGGATTGGAGAGGTTGTTAAGGGGAGGGAAGGGGGGGGGGAGGTTGTAATGGCTTCATGATACAGTAGATGGAATGAAAGAAAAACCATTCACTTTGCATCCGCCACAAAGACTATGGGATATGACATGGAATATATAAAGTTACATGTTTATTATATTCAATGCAACAAAACTATGATTTCCGAGAGGTGCACAACTTGTGAGTGTCGTTCCCTCCTGAAAGTACCATTTGCAGAAACAACCATTCCTCCAGTCAGATGTATAATATGAAATATATAAAGCACAGTTAGATGATACATCTGGTTGAGCAATGGCTTCCCTCCCAGGATCACTTGCCATCTATGATGGAGCAGTTGGGTTGCACGTGCTATAACGTTTCTCCTCTCTCCAAACTTTGTTCGCTTCTTACTCATGGTTCATGACGATCTCAAAGTCTTTGAAGCTGACATGGCCATCCAAATCCCGATCCACTTCCCTGCAACAAAACAGGAGAAGCTTTAAAACAAAGATGCAGAGAAAGAAAGAAGATAGATTTCGTATCGTGTCTTTCACAACCTCAGGAGTCCCAGTAGTAGCTCTTTCCCCTTAGTCAGATGGTTCTGAGTTCAAGTTTTACTCCAGTAATTTGAGAATAAAGCTAAGGCAGAAACTCCAGTGTTCCCACTCTTGGGAAATTCTGCGTTCCACCAACTCTGGCCTCTTAGCCATCTTCTACCTCAATCATTTAGGCCCTAAACTTTGACATTCCCTCCTTAATTCTCTCCATCCCTACATTTCTCTCTCCTCCCTTAAAATGCTCCTCAAAACTCACCTCATGGACCAAGCCTTTGTCCTAATATCGCCTTCTTTGGCTTGGTGTTAATTTTTGCCTGAAAAGCCTCCTGTGGAGTGCCTTTGGTCGTTTCACTGCAATAAAGGCGCTATGTGGCTGCCAGGTGTTGTTGTTGTAATTGGTTATTCATCTTAATCAGTCTTTGTGGGATCTTGTTGGTTGCAAAATGGCTTCCGCATTTGCCTATTTGCACCCACTGTCATGCAAGCACTTTGTGACTACTGAGATGTTTAATAAGTTAGGTCTTAAATGTAATTTGTTCGTTATTGAATATGTGTATGAAACATGGAAACAGAGAAACTAGGAACAGGAGTAGGCCATTCAGCCCTGCAAGCCTGCTCCGCCATTCAATATGATCATGGCTGAACAACAGGGAGAGGTAGGATTGGTTTGGCAAAATAGCAGAAGACAACACAAAGATGATAACTGGAGGAAAATGCCAGCCATGAAATTAGTGCCCAGTGGATGTCCGGATCAATAGACATCCTGTGAATAAAAACAGAAAATGCTGGAAAATCTCAGCAGGTCTGACAGCATCTGTGGGGAGAGAATAGAGCCAATGTTTCAAGTCTAGATGATCCTTTGTCAGAACACAATACTCAAAGATCCAAACTTGAAACATTGGCTCTATTCTCTCTCCACAGATGCTGTCAGATCTGTTGAGATTTTCCAGCATTTTCTGTTTTTGTTTCAGGTCCAAAGATGTGCGGGTTAGGTGGATTGGCCACGCTAAACTGACCCTAGTGTCAGGGGATTAGCAGGGTAAATATGTGGGGTTGTGGGAATGGGGTCTGGGTGGGATTGTGGTGGGTGCAGACTCGATGGGCTGATTGGCTTCCTTCTGCACTGATTAATGATTGTTGTGATTATCTATGATTCCAGCATCCGCAGTAATTTGCTTTCATCCTGAGAATATACAGCTTATGGTAAACACAATATAAAAGCCAAAAAGTTACAATGCTAATTGAGACGGCAGATTAGACACAGTTCAGACAAAGCTTTTATTAGCCAGACCCTCAGGTCCAAGAACTAATGAGTAAGAATTTGAGTTCATCCAAACTTTTGCTGCCTGTATCCTCATTCGGACTACGTCCTGTTCACCTATCACCCCTGTGCTTGCTGACCTACACTGGCCCCCGCTTCAGTAAAGCTTCAATTTTAAAATTCTTACCCTTAGTTTTAAATACTCCATTGTCTCGCCCCTCTCTCTCTCTCTGCAATCTCCTTCAGCCCGACAACCCTCCCAGATCTCTGCACTTATCCAGTCCGACTTCTTGAACTTCCAGATTTTAATCACTCCATGACTGGCAATGAGGTCTTGTGGCGCAGTGGGTTAGTGTCCCTGTCTCTGAGCCAGAGGCTCCAGGTTCAAGTCTCACCCTGGGACGTGATGGCCAAGGAAAGGTGTGTTCGCAACGTGGCCAAAGAGGTTGAGTGCCAACCTGCAAAATCCTTCCAACACACCAATGGCTGTCAGTAAGAGAGGGAGAGACACCTGCTCAGCCATGCTTGATGTGGAGTGGTGCCTGTCAAGCTGTGAGTCTCTAGTGACCTGTTCCTGGAAAAATCTCACCATGGGAACGAACGAAAGTTTGGCTTTTGCACCATTAGGTGAGGGAAGAGAAGGAACTACAACCATCGGCGGCTGTGCTTTCAGCTGCAGAGGCACGAAGTTGTGGAATTTCTTCCCAAAACCTCTGTGCCACTTCCTTTACGTTGCTTACGTCTTTACGTTGCTCCTTAAAACCAAACTCTTTCACCAAAGTTTTTGTTTGCCAACCTTAATATCTCTGCATGTGCCTTGTTGTCAAAGTTTGTCTGATGATACACCAGTGGTGCGTTTCGGACATTCTACTATGGTAAAGGCGTTGTAAAAATGCAAGATTTTGCTATTCACTGATTTCTATTAGGCTGTTGTTAATTCATTGACAACTGGAGCTTTTTTTAAATATCTAAAGTGATTGGGGAGGTAGTGGTGTAAAGATTGTCATTGGACTAGAAATCCAGAGATCCAGAGTAATGCTCTGGGGACCTGGGTTCAAATCCCACCACAGCAAATGTTGAAACTTGAATTCAATAGAAGTCTGGAATTAACAGTCTATTGATGACCATGAAGCCATTGTCAATTGTCGTAAAAACCCATCTATTTCACCAATATCTTTGAGGGAAAGAAATCTGCCATCCTTACCCGGTCTGGCCTAAATGTGATTCCTGATCCACAGCAATGTGGGTGAGTCTTAAATGCCCTCTGAAATGGCATAGCAAACCACTCTGTTCAAGACTAAGATAAAGCTAAAATACTGTGGATGCTGGAATCTGAGGCAAAAACAGAAAGTGTTGGAGAATCTCGGCAGGTCTGGCAGCATCTGTGGAGAGAGAGTGGAGCCAATGTTTCAAGTCTGGATGACCCTTCGTCAACTTCATACACAGTGGGATCCTGCTATGTAAAAACTGCATATGCAGATAACACGGGCTTGCGATGCCCACATGCCCAGAACAAATAATTTTTTTAAAGTTACAGTGCTTATTTGCAATTTTTGTGCAGACTCTGCCACTTTTCGCCGAGCTAGTCAGCTGTCGCTCTGCAGGATGTGGCTTGTCACTCTGTGTTGCCTTGGGCCTTTCGAGTCGGGGACTGACAGATGTGCGTAATTGTGGTGAACCAACGATGGTTCACCACTGGGGTTTGTTACTATGTTACTGTTGGGCTAGGGTGTTGTTACTGTGGGGGTTGTACTATGTTGTTGGGTTAGGGTGTTTACCTGTTATAAGAGTTATCATGGCACATTCCAGTGGGGTCCCGCCTCCGGTGGCGAGGTATAAGACCCCCTGCTCCGGCAGGACCCCTTCAGTCTGAACTGGTGTATTCGTGTTAGTAGTTCCATTGTTACTCTATTAAAGCCTTCAATACCGAAGCCTTGGTTCCATGTGCTTATTGACGCGCATCAGTAATATTTGGTAGCAACAGGGAGTAAAATTAAGACAATGTTTGGAAGGCAGTGAGTTGAGAATCTGTTCTCCTTGTTCTATGCTAATGACTTCTACTTGGGTAGATTTCTGGCCTGGATTTAATCACACTCACAGACAGATATAAAGTACGCAGCAAGCATGAAAGTCAACATGCCGTATTCTTTCATAAAGCTAAGCTTATATTGATAATCGACACTCAAAGTAAGGTTAGCACAATAGATGGTTCCATCTGAGTGATCTCTGCTTGTTATTATAGAGCTGGCAACACTTCAGAAATACCGCAAACAGCAGATCCCTCACAAATTCTAATTGCTCTTTTCCAAGCACAGAGGAAATCTATTCCTGGAAGCAGAAGGCTAATTTTCATAACCTCACCAATGAATTCAACTCAACTGGGGGCAACTAGAAGCTTCAAATTGGGAGCCATGGTGGCTCATTTATAAATGTGTCATGTGGTGTCAGAGAGAGGGGGGAGAAAGTTGGATGTTTTTTATGACCCCAGGATAGCCTGAAGTGCTTTATATTCAATGAAGTGCATTTTATTGAAGAGCACTTCCACTGGGCTGACACTCCCAGCGCAGTACCGAGAGTGCTCTGCACTGCCGGAGATGTCTTCTTTCTGGTGAAAGGTTAGGCTGAGGCCCCATCTGTCCGATCAGGTGAACACAAAAGATTCCATACCATCATATCAAAGAGTTCTCCTAAGTACTTTGGTCAATATTTATCCCTCAATCGCCATCACAAAACAGGAGATCATCTGGTGATCATCGTCGCAGTACGGCACGGTGGCACAGTGGTTAGCACTGCTGCCTCACAGCGCCAGGGACCCGGGTTCGATTCCCAGCTTGGATCACTGTCTGTGTGGAGTCTGCACGTTCTCCCCGTGTCTGCGTGGGTTTTCTCCGGATGCTCCAGTTTCCTCCCACAGTCCAAAGATGTGCAGGTTAGGTGGATTGGCCGTGCTAAATTGCCCCTTAGTGTCAGGGGAACTAGCCAGGGTAAATACATGGGGTTATGGGGATAGGGCCTGTGGATTGTGGTTGGTGCAGACTCGATGGGCCCAATGGCCTCCTTCTGCACTGTAGGGATTCTATGATTCTATGTTAGTGAGGGCTTGCTGTACGCTACCTGCCTGATGTATTTCCCCACATTAGAACAGTGTCAACATTTCAGGAACCGGCTGAAGGCGCTATGGGACATCCTGAGGTTATGAAAGGTGCTGGAGGAACACACTTTAATCGTGGGTATGGATTGGAGAGCAGGGAAGGCGGAGGGAAGGAAAATGACACGAGCAACATAAAGAGTGTAAGGCAAGTACAAATCAGGCATTACGCAGTGGGATCCTGTCATGTAAAAAACTGCATATGTAGATAACACGGGCTTGTATTCAACGAGGTTGATTATACCACTACTCAGGGATAAATTAGGAGTTAATAAAAGAACTTTCTTGTGGCGCACACCTATTAAATTCCCATATCAGTGAATGTCTTTTTGTGTGTTTGGGGACTGACTGGCAGAACACTGAGCCAAAACAATCTGATCCTAATTGGTATTTAATGGACCTTTCCTTCATCAAGCAGGCTCCCAGACAGCAAAATTGCTATTCTGGTGATTTCAAAGCAAATCTGCAGGATAATTTTGCAGTTCCTCTCCCGCTATAGAACTGCGACATTTATTAATAGAAGCAGCAGAATCCTTTGCCTCGAATCAGTGAGTTTAGAGCGTTGGCAGTGGCTGAAGTGGGGGAGGGGATGGAATTTGGAGCACAGGTAATTAGCCAGTTATCTACCTTCCTCTTTCCCTTTAAGCCGGTTCTTTGACCAAACTTTTGGTCACCTGTCCTGATGTCTCCTTGGCTTGGTATCAAAATCTGTTCCGTGAAGCACCTTGGGATGTTAACAGTGCTATATAAATGCAAGTTGCTTTTTGTTATTCCTTATAATGTATTAATAGCACTGCATCTGCACACAGTTCCCATCACTTTTCTTTCTGAATTTCTTAGTCCAAATGTTTAATGTAAATTGGCAGGGCTTCTGTGGATTAATTTTTCACTTTACTGGCGTGGTGGGTGGGGTCACAGAGAAATTGGCAGGTGCAGGATGGGCAGTTAAAGAACTGTCACAACTGATCTGCTGCCCACCTTCCTGGTAAGAACAGGATATGGCGCTCGACTCATCGATCGACAGTTCCGACGCGCCACAGCGAAAAACCGCACCGACCTCCTCAGAAGACAAACACGGGACACGGTGGACAGAGCACCCTTCGTCGTTCAGTACTTCCCCGGAGCGGAGAAGCTACGGCATCTCCTCCGGAGCCTTCAACATGTCATTGATGAAGACGAACATCTCGCCAAGGCCATCCCCACACCCCCACTTCTTGCCATCAAACAACCGCACAACCTCAAACAGACCATTGTCCGCAGCAAACTACCCAGCCTTCAGGAGAACAATGGCCACGGCACCACACAACCCTGCCACAGCAACCTCTGCAAGACGTGCTGGATCATCGACACGGATGCCATCATCTCACGCGAGAACACCATCCACCAGGTACATGGTACATACTCTTGCAACTCAGCCAACGTTGTCTACCTGTTACGCTGTAGGAAAGGTTGTCCCGAGGCATGGTACATTGGGGAAACCATGCAGACGCTACGACAACGGATGAATGAACACTGCTCGACAATCACCAGGCAAGACTGTTCTCTCTCTTCCTGTTGGGGAGCACTTCAGCAGTCACGGGCATTCAGCCTCTGATCTCCGGGTAAACGTTCTCCAAGGCGGCCTTCACGACACACGACAGCGCAGAGTCGCTGAGCAGAGACTGATAGCCAGGTTCTGCACACGTGAGGACGGCCTCAACCGGGATATTGGGTTCATGTCACACTATCTGTAACCCCCACAACTTGCCTGGATGTGGAAAATCTCACTAGCTGTCCTGTCTGGAGACAATACACATCTCTTTAACCTGTGCTTAATGCTCCCTCCACTCACATTGTCTGTACCTATAAGACTTGATTAGCTGTAAAGACTCACATTCCAATCATTATTCATGTAAATTGAGTTTGTGTCTTTGTGCCCTGTTTGTGATCAGAACTCCCACCCACCTGACCAAGGAACAGCCTGTTCCGAAAGCTAGTGGCTTTTGCTACCAAATAAACCTGTCGGACGTTAACCTGGTGTTGTTAGACTTCTCACTGCACCTTCCTGGTCAGCAGTGCTGCGGGGTGTATCCTGAGTGAGAAAGATGTGTATGTAAAAGGGGCACATTATTGCTGCCCATCATTGGCTGGTAAAACTGAGCGACGCCGTGATAGCAGCACTTCATCAGCCTTTGGTACACGGAGGGATTGAGCAGCCCAGATGGCGCACTGGGTGGACTACGCCTGAAGCAGCCGGCAACACTGCACAAATCCCTGGGAAGGCGTTGGTCTCCTCGAGTGCTGTCTCCAGCAGTGCGAGAGATCCAAATTCTGAACCAGCAGTGTCTATTTTCTCAGCAAATAGAGTCTGTTTAAACAGCGCAGTGCCGAAAGCATTCTGCCCAGTCCGATTAACTATGAATCTACGAACCACGGAAAACAGAACTCACGAGTGAAACTACAACAACGTCTCCCAATAAAAGCAGAAAGCTTATTTCTCCAGAAATAAAATGCAGTAAGTAGAGGTTAGCTGATTGATGAGGGAGCCACCAATCGGAACCATTCTGGCCAGCATGAAGCCTCAAAAACATGGGCAGAGGCTTTTCTACTGGGATTCTAAAAATAAGCAAAGAATATACAGACTTTAAAATGGTGACTGAGTTACCTCCATTTCCAATGGGGCAATGGAGGTTATCCCCTTCCCTCCAGCTCTACTTCATCTGAAGATACTCAGGAACTTGACTCACAAGTGTTCAGCTAGTTATTTTGGGCCAAGAAGTGACAGTAATATTCGCACCACACGAGTTCCGGGCAATGACCATCTCCAACAAGAGAGAATCTAAGCATCTCCTCTTGACATTCAATGGCATTACCATTGTGAGTTCCCCACTATCAGCATCCTGAGGGTGACCATTGACTAGAAACTGAACTGGGCTAGCCATATAAATACTGTGGCTACCAGAGCAGGCTAGGAATTCTGCGGTGAGTAACTCACCCCATGACTCCCCAAAGGGCATCCACCTTCTACAGGGCATAAGTCAGGAATATGATGGAATACTCTCCACTTGCCTGAATGAACACAGCTCCAACAACACTCAAGAAGTTCGACACTGTCCAGGACAAAGCAGCCCACCTGATTAGCACCCCATACGCCATCTTCAACATTCACTTTCTCCACCACTGACGCACAGTGGCAGCAGTGTGTACCATCTACAAGATGCACTGCAGCAACTCACCAAGGCTCCTTTGACAGCACCTTCCAAACCCTTGACCTCTGCCACTTAGAAGGACAAGGGCAGCAGCACCACCTGAAAGTTCCCCTCCAAGTCATACACCACTCTGTCTTGGAAATGTATCGTGTTATTCCTTCACTGTCGCAGGGTCAAAAATCCTGGAACTCCCTCCCTAACAGCACTGTTGGTGTAACTACACAGGGACCGCAGCGGTTCATCACGACCATCTTTTCAAGGAGCAATTAGGGATGGGCAATAAATGCTGGCCTAGCCAGTGACGCCCACATCTTGCGAAGGAATAAAAAGAAAATCAATGAGAATCTTAGTTTGATGTTCAGATTCTCAAATTACACAAAGTGGAAATATTTTCTGGAACAAAGCACAGATGTTCCTTTAGTCTTTTTCTTAAATCGTGCTAAGGGTGGTGTGTCATGCATTATTTATGACATTTGTACGTATTTTTAGCGGAACTATGGAGTGCTTCATTAATAAACATCCTTTTTGGACCATGCAGCTGATAGCAGTGAGGGGGAATGCTCTCAGGTATGTCAAAGAAAGAAAGAGTGCAAAGTAGCAACAAGTGCATTCACACAGCAGCTTTAACAAAGTAAAGCACCCTGAGTCCCATTTCACAGGACCTTAATCAGAGAACATTTGCTACCTATCCGCATGAGAGATATTCGGATAGGCTAATGCACCTTTTGTGCAGAAACATCTACAGGCTAAGGAAAAATATCCCATCAGTGTAGGCGGCTGAGCAACACAATGCAGCCTGGGGAATTGGATATACTGTAAATGTTCAGGCTGAACAATCTAAATTCCGTTCACACTGCCACTGCTCTGAGCAAAAATGTCAAATCTAAGCTTTTGGGAGAAGGGACCTTCATGCAAAAGCCACGGTGTAAGTATTACAAGACACAAAAGATGATGGTGTGAATAAATGTCATCACGCTATTGAGAAGTCTAATCTATCCAGCAGGAAAATGTTGAATGAAGAAAAATTCAGAAACGTTCATAAGGACGCAAGGAATAAGAGCAGGAGTAGACCACTTGACCCATCGAGCCTGCTTCACCATTTAATCTGATCATGGCTGATCTTGGGCTTCAGGTCCATTTTCCCACCTGCTCCTCATATCCCGAAGAATCCAAAAAAATCTGGCTATCCCAGTCTTAAATGTATTAAACAATGCAGGATCCACAACCCTCTGGGGTAGAGAATTCCAAAGATTCACAACCCTTTGAATGAAGGAATTTTGCCTCATCTCAGTCCTAAGGTCGTGAATGTAGCCCAGTCCATCACGCAAACCAGACTCCCATCCATTGACTCTGTCGACACTTCACGCTGCCTCGGCAAAGCAGCCAGCACAATTAAGGGCCCCACGCACCCCGGACATTCTCTCTTCCACCTTCTTCCTTCAGGAAAAAGATACAAAAGCCTGAGGTCACGTACCAACCGACTCAAGAACAGCATCTTCCCTGCTGCCATTGGACTTTTGAATGGCCCTACCTCGCACTAAGTTGATCTTTCTCTACACCCTAGCTATGACTGTGACACTACATTCTGCACTCTCGTTTCCTTCTCTATGAACGGTATGCTTTGTCTGTATAGTGCGCAAGAAACAATACTTTTCACTGTATGTTAATACATGTGACAATAATAAATCAAATCAAATCAAAATAAATGAACGGCCCCTTATCCCTTGCAGCTAAGGAGAAAATAAAGACTTGCATTTATATTTCTCATCTTTGTTTTCAAATCCTTCCATTAGCCTTGCCCCTCTCTATCTCTGTAATCTCCTCCAGCCCCACAACCTTCTGAGATATCTGTACTCCTCTAATTCTGGTCTCCTGTGCATTCCCAATTATAATTGCCCCCACCTTTGGTAGCCATACTTTTAGTTGGCTTGGCCCTAAGCCCTGGAATTCCCTCCCTACACCTCTCTGTCTCCCTATCTCCCTTTCCTCCTTTTAGACACTCCTTAAACTGACCTCTTTGGGGCAGAATTTTGTGAAAGGAATCTGAGGCATCAGCTGCAGCGTCAGCGAGAGTCTTCCCATCTTGCTCCACTCAGGCACTTGACAGGCCAGTGGTGGGACCTACCCCAGGATCAAGGACTTGCCAAGAACTGCCGGTGGTTCAAGAAGCCGACAAGTTTGTCGAACAGTAGCAGCACCAGGGACACTGTGGTCACTACCAGTGAGAGACACACCCACGGACAGAGCGCAGATCCCAGGACAAAGGTGAATGATAGCTGGGGGCAGCAGGATGAAGCCTTTAAGTGGACATTTAAGGGCCTCAACTGGTAGTGGGGAGGGTGAGCCGTCCACCACGGAACTAATCAGGGTGGAGGTTAGAAGATAGCAGGCTCTATCTACCACCGCTTGCGTGAAGTGCCTTGGAGCATTTCATTCTGTTAAAGGCGCTCCAAAAATGTAAAGTGTTGTTATTTATAGCTCCTTTTACAACCTCAGGCTGTCCCAAAGTGTTTCATAGCCAATGAGGATATTCTTTTACAAAGTGTGGTCACTGCTGTAGTGTCAGTATTGTGACAGCCATTTGTAACACAGCAAGTGGCAATATGATAAATGGCCAGCTAATCTGTTTTAGTTACGTTGCTTTCGGATATATATTGGCCGAGACAGTGGAAAAATTCTCTCATTTCTTTTTGATGGAGTGCCATGGATTTTTTACATGCACCTGAAGACTTTGTTTAATGCCTCTTCTGAAATAAATGTTCCCTCAGTCCTGCACCAGATTGTCACCCTGACTCTTGTTCTGAAGTCCAGGTGAGCGATTTGAACCCACAACCTTTTGACTCAAAGCCAAGTTATTTTTAATTTGTTCACGGGATGAGGCCATTGCTGGTTCAACCAGCATTTATTACCCATCCCTAATTGCCCTTGAGAAGGTGGTGGTGAGCTGCCTTCTTGAACCGCTGCAGTCCATGTGGTGCAGTACGCCCCCCAGGAGGGGGTTCCTGGACTTTGACCCAGCGACAGTGAAAGAATGGCGATATATTACCAAGTCAGGATGATGAGTGGCTATGAGGGGAATGGAATCATAGAATCATAGAATCCTACAGTGTAGAAGGAGACCATTCTGCCCATCGAGTCTGCACCAACCACAATTCCACCCAGGCCCTATCCCCATAACCACATACATTTACCCTAGCTAGTCCCCCTGACACTAAGGGGCAATTTAGCATGGCCAAACCACCTAACCCGCACATCTTTGTACTGTGGGAGGAAACCAGAGCACCTGGAGGAAACCAGCAGACACAGGGAGAATGTGCAAACTCCACGCAAAGAACAAAGAACAGTACAGCACAGGAAACAGGCCCTTCGGCCCTCCAAGCCTGTGCCGCTCCTTGGTCCAACTAGACCAATCGTTTATATCCCTCCATTCCCAGGCTGCTCATGTGACTATCCAGGTAAGTCTTAAACGATGTCAGCGTGTCTGCCTCCACCACCTTACTTGGCAGCGCATTCCAGGCCCCCACCACCCTCTGTGTAAAAAACGTCCCTCTGATATCTGAGTTATACTTCGCCCCTCTCACCTTGAGCCCGTGACCCCTCATGATCGTCACTTCTGATCTGGGAAAAAGCTTCCCACCGTTCACCCTATCTATCCCCTTCATAATCTTGTACACCTCTATTAGGTCTCCCCTCATTCTCCGTCTTTCTAGGGAGAACAACCCCAGTTTACCCAATCTCTCCTCATAGCTAAGACCCTCCATACCAGGCAACATCCTGGTAAACCTTCTCTGCACTCTCTCTAACGCCTCCACGTCCTTCTGGTAGTGCGGCGACCAGAACTGGACGCAGTACTCCAAATGTGGCCTAACCAGCATTCTATACAGCTGCAACATCAGACTCCAGCTTTTATACTCTATACCCCGTCCTATAAAGGCAAGCATACCATATGCCTTCTTCACCACCTTCTCCACCTTCAAGGATTTGTGGACTTGCACACCTAGGTCCCTCTGTGTTTCTATACTCTTGATGGCTCTGCCATTTATTGTATAACTCCTCCCTACATTATTTCTTCCAAAACGTAGACAGTGACCCAAGCCGGGAATCGAACCCGGGTCCCTGGCTCTGTGAGGCAGCAGTGCTAACCACCGTGCCACCCCTTGCAGGTGCTGGTGTTCTCATGCATCAGCTGCCCTTGTCCTTCTAGGTGGTAGAGGTTGCAGGTTTGGAAGGTGACGCCAAAGGAGCCTTGGTGAGTTGGTGCAGTGCATCTTGTAGATGGTACGCACTGCTGCCACTGTGCATTGGTGGATTTTTGACTTGATTTGAGTTATTATTGTCACCTGTATTAGTACACAATGAAAAGTATTGTTTCTTTGCGCTATACAGACAAAGCATACCGTACATAGAGAAGGAAAGGAGAGAGTGCAGAATGTAGTGTTATAGTCAAAGCTAGGGTGTAGTGAAAGATCAACTTAATACAAGATAGGTCCAGGGAGTGCTGCACACTGAGCCATGGCTCATACTGACATTAGTGAATACTTGTTCTGTTTACTATTCAAATTACTGATCAAAATTTGCATTTTAACTTCCAAGAAAGGTTAAGACTGTCACCAAATTCTGAAAACGCCTGCAGTGGGATTTTAACTCTTGCTCATTACTCTATAGTCCAGGAATCAGGATAAATGCAACACTATCGTGAATTTCAGCAGTCAGGTCACACTGAATGTGACCTATAGGCTACATGATCTGGCTATCCATTCCCCATCTGGGGGACTCTGCCACCATTTCTTCGTGCCCCACCCCCATCAAACCCCAAACCTGTTATTTCATTGCACCCAATTTGTCAATGGATGCGTCTAAACTGTGGCAAATCAGCAATCTCTCAAATCATATTTGTTCTTTTGTAGGATGTGGGTGTCACTGGCAAGATCAGCATGTGTTGCCCATCCTTAATTGCCCTTGAACTGAGTGGCTTGCTCAGCCATTTCAGAGGGCAGTTAAGAATCAACTGTGGAACTGGAGTCACATGTCGGCCAGACCAGGAAAAGGCAGATTTCCTTCCCTGAAGGGCATTAGGGAACCAGGTGGGTTTTTACAACAGTCGATGGTAGCTGTGATGGCCACCATGACTGAGGCTGCCTTTTCATTCCAGATGAAACTTATCAATTGATTGAGTTTAGATGCCAACATTTGCTGTGGCAGTATTTGAACCCGTGTCCCCACAGCATTCTCGGGATTATTACTAGTCCAGTGACATTACCACCGTGCCACCGACTCCCCCAATTCAGAGACTGAGTACTTGGAATAAATCCATCGAATCACGTCCAGACAATCTCCATTGTCTGCAGCTGCAGCTCTATCAGACCTGGCACACTTTGAATATCCAGTTCACTGCCAGTGTGTTAATAGGAAGTGGCTGACAGCCACACACCTGACAGTTTTGTTAATGAGCCTTAGTTCATAGAAACCCTACAGTGCAGAAGGAGGCCATTTGGCCCATTGAGTCTGCACCGACCACAAGCCCACCCAGGCCCTATCCCCATAACCCCACTTATTTACCCTGCTAATCCCGACACTTGGGTCGATTTAGCTCGGCCAATCAACCTAACCTGCACATCTTCGGACTGTGGGAGGAAACCGGAGGAAACCCATGTGGACACAGGGAGAATTTGCAAACTCCACACAGACAGTGACCCGAGGCCGGAATTGAACCCGGCTCCCTGATGCTGTGAGGCAGCGGTGCTAACCACTGTGCCACCGTACTGCCCCCTGGGGATGATTTCTAAAAAATGGTTAGTCGACAACAGTCTCACCACTGGTCTGCCCTCAGCAAACTGCACTAGGCTGCAGTGGTTACAGAGACCCAGGAACGACCCAGGCCGCAGTGCTGGATTAGCTGTTCTTAGCCAAGGGGCTAGTGGGTGCACTGAGTTTTCTCCCTCACTCTGGTCTCGGGCGAGAGAGGAGAAAAAAGCACAATTTGAGTCTCTATTCCTAACCATAGCTCAGTGGGTAACACCCACATCTCAAGAATCAAAAGGCTGTGGGTTCAAGGCCTAGATACTTGAACATCAATTTGCTGGAGTACTGCACAGTCAGAGTTGCCAACTTTCAATCGGACATTAAACCGAGACCCTGCAGGTGGATGTAAGCGATCCCGTGGCACTGTTTCGAAGAAGGGCAGTGGAGTTCTACACAGTGACTTAATCAACATCAGTTAACAAAGAACAAAGAAGAACAAAGAACAAAGAAAATTACAGCACAGGAACAGGCCCTTCGGCCCTCCAAGGCTGCACCGACCATGCTGCCTGACTGAACTAAAACCCCCTACCCTTCTGGGGACCATATCCCTCTATTCCCATCCTATTCAGGTATTTATCCGGACGCCCCTTAAAACTCACTATCGTATTTGCTTCCACTCCTTCCCCTGGCAGTGAGTTCCAGATACCCACCACCCTCTGTGTAAAAAGACTTGCCTCATACATCTCCTTTAAACCTTGCCCCTTGCATCTTAAACCTATGCCCCCTAGTAATTGACTCTTCCACCCTGGGAAAAGCTTCTGACTATCCCACTCTGTCCGTGCCCCTCATAATCTTGTAGACTTCTATCAGGTCGCCCCTCAACCTCCGTCGTTCCAGTGAGAACAAACTAAACTTCTCCAACCTCTCCTCATAGCTAATGCCCTCCATACCAGGCAACATCCTAGTAAATCTTTTCTGTACCCTCTCCAAAGCCTCCACATCTTTCTGGTAGTGTGGAGAAGGTATATTATCTGATCATTATCACAATGCTAATTGTAGAATATTCCTGAATTTCCTAGATTTCAAGAATAAAGTACTTTCTTGGCTGCCAAGAGCTTTGGGACATCCTACGTTGTGAAAGGTGCTACAGAAATGCTAGTTCTTTGATTCTACCTGGCGACCTGGGTTAGAAAGTCCTGATGTCGGGTAAGGGTAGGTTTGGGGTTCGCTGTAATTTCCCCCACAGTTTGATAGGCTGCTATCAATCTCCACCGAGGCGCACATGAGGAATGACTATGTGGCTGAGTTGCCCACAGAATTGCACGGCAGGATGTGTCAGCGCTTTCCAGAGCAAAGCAGGAGGAGCGAAAGGGGAAGAGGAAAAGAATAAGGGAGGAGAAAATAATTATTTTCAAATTCTTCAAAGTAAAGAGGTGGCCAAATTAGAAGTGAGCATTTCAGATCGCTGCCCCACGCAATTAAAATCGCTCCACAGACCATAATGCTCACATAATAGTCACAGGCAGAAGGCTGATTGTTCAATCTCCCTTCTACCAAAGACAGGATAATGGCCACAGAAATACTATCCAGCCTGTATGAAAGAGGCTGTGACTCTGGCAGAAGGCAGTCACGTGGGCATCTTAGGCAGCTTCATTCACAGTTTTCAATCACAGCCTCACTTCTTCCTGGAAATGGAACCCACTCGGGCTGTGGGGCCATCTGGAGGAGTGTAAATTAACACCAGGAAAGAGCTCAGGAGGAGGGAACTGGGCTGGGGTTGTGTCAACCTCTGATGCCCCCGCCTGCTTTGTTTACCAATGAATACTTCAGAATATGGTGTGCAGCTGGGGAGCTGTAGAAACAGGTTGCAGTTGGTACAACAGCGGAAGGTGACTGATCCTGAGAGAGCGCTAATTTAAAATTCTCTTACTCTTTCAGCCTTCCATAGACTCAGGGGAGGTGCCAGAGCCCTGGAGAAATTGTTCAGTAAAGGGTGTAAAGAGAAGCCCAGCAATTGGGGTGGCGCGGTGGCACAGTGGGTTAGCACTGCTGCCTCACAGCGCCAGGGACCCCAGTTCAATTCCGGCCTCGGGTTACTGTCTGTGTGGAGTCTGCACGTTCTCCCCGTGTCTGTGTGGGTTTCCTCCGAGTGCTCCGGTTTCCTCCCACACTCCAAAGATGTGTAGATTAGGGGGATTGGCCATGCTAAATTACCCCTTAGTGTCAGGGAGATTAGGAAGGTTAAATGTATGTGGGGTTACAGGGTTAGGACGTGGGTGGGATTGTTGCTGGTGCAGGCTCGATGGGCCAAATGGCCTCCTTCTGCACTGTAGATTCTATAATTTACAGGCCAATCAGTTTAACTTCGGTGCTAGGGAAACTTCTGGAAATAATAATTCAGGACAAAACTAATAATCACATGGTCAAATGTGGGTTAATTAAGTAAAGTCAGATTTCATTAGGGAGAACTGTGATTACACTAACTTGGTGGCGATTTCTGAAGATGTGACAGTGAGGGTTGATGAGAGCCATGTTGGTGATGTGATAAATATGGACTTCCAGAAAGTATTTAATACAGAACCGCATGACAGACATGTGAGCAAAGCTATGGCCCGTGGAGCTAAAGGGAAAGTGGATCAGAAACTGGCTGAGTAACAGGAAGTAACCAGTCATTGGAGGTGGATGTTTTGGGGGCAGGAGGAAGATTTATAGCGGAGTTCCCTGGGGGTCAGTGTGGAACCCTTGCTTTTCGTGTTTTATAAGTTAACGACCAAGAGCTTGGCATAAAAGGCACGATTTAAAAGTCATGGAAACTTGGGAGCACTGTGAACTGTGAGGAGGATAGTGTAGAACTTCGACAGGACATGGACAAGTTGGTGAAGTGAGCAGACAGGGGCGGATAAAGTTCAACACAGAGAAATGTGAAGTGATTCGTTTTGGTAGGGAGAACATGGAGAAACAATGGGCCGGATTCACCGACCTCACCTGCAGCTGGGATTCTCCAGTCCCGCTGCAGTGAATGGAGATTTGGCTGAGCGCCAACATCTCAGTTGTCGCTGGCAGGGTGGCAGGGTGTGAACGGCCGCAAATTCTGGCCAATATAAAACAAAACATGCAGCTCTAAAGGGGGTGCAGGAGCAGAGGGACCTGGGTGTACATGTGCATAAGTCACTGAAGGTGGCAGGACAGGTTGAAAGGGTGCAGTTTTAAAAAGTGTACAGTATCGTATGCTTCATTAATAGGGGCATAGAATACAAGAGCAAGGATGTTATGTTGAATCTATGCAAGACACCAGTTCAGCCTCAACTTGAGTACAGTGTCCAGTTCTGAGCTCAAGGAAAGATGTGAAGGCATTGGAGAGAGTGCAGAAAAGATTAATGAGAATGCTCCCGGGGTGAGGAACTTCAGATATGAAGATAGATTGGAGAAGCTGAAAGAATCTTCCTTCGAGAATAGAAGGCTGAGAGGGGATTTGATACAAAATCCTGAGGGGTCTGGACCGAATAGAAAGGGAAAAACTGCTCCCGCTTGTGAAAAGATCGCGAATGAGAGGGCACAGATTTAAAGTAATTAGGAAAAGAAGCAAAATAATATGATTTTTTTTCACTCAGCAAATACTTAATGCACTGCCTGAGAGTGTGGTGGAGGCAGGTTCAATTGAGGCATTGAAAAGGGAATTAGATAGTTATTTAAGAAATTATGTGCAGGGTTATGGGGAGAGGACTTTCAATATTTTTCTAAGTGATTTGCCTCAATAGAAAATTCATTTCATCGCAGGATTTGGCGTTTTTAATCAATGTGAAGCATTCGGAGCCAAACATCTCTTCAGAACTTCTGGGTTTTGCTATTAGCTGCTAATAGATTTTGCTATTTTGGTTCAGAAACAATTCCTTTTCTCCAATTATCTCTAATGATGCTCCACATCATCCTCTCGTTCAATTCAATTCTCACTTTCACCATCACAGTTGGAAAATATCTCCGCCATAACGTCCTCCTCTAAAACAACTGGATAATTGTCCATCTGCCTTCGCCCCTTAGTGACCTTAACTAACCCTTTATTTTCACTTACCCATCATTATAAATTGCCCTTTTATCACCCAATATTTTTTTAAAAATGTTTTCTCTTTTAGTCCTTCTGCCCGTTGTCACCTCCCACCTGATAATGAAAGAACGAAAGCAACTGAATGAAGCCCTTATTCTCCTTTCTCTATTATGTGAATCCCTCCCCACTTACAGCTTCCTTTGTAACCTTGCATCTTGCTTCCAAATCCAATCTTGATAATTTTGGTGAAGAATCTTGGGGGGTGGGGGAGAGAATTTAAACTCTTTTGGTAGAACTCTATCAATAAAACCTGGAATTGAAAAGCTAATCTCAGTCATGTTGACCATTAAACCATCACCAATTGTCATAAAAACCCATCTGCTCTGCCAATGGCCCTTTAGGGAAGGAAATCTGCCGTCTTTACCCCGACTGGACTACATGTGACTCCAGATCCACAGTAACGTGGTTGAATCTTGACTGCCTTCTGAAATGGTCCAACAAGGCACTCAGTTCAAGGATAAATAAGGACGGGCAACAAATGCTGGCCTTGCCAGCGATGCCCATATCCCAGGAATGAATAAAAAAGAACATCATGAACTCTTATTTTGCCCTGACACCTTATCTTATAGAGTTGGTATCATAACAAAAAGGAGAATTGCCAGAGGTGATTGAGGTTGTAGGGCTTCGACCCTGCTAACTTATTTTGTGCTTGTGAACATGTACAATGGACACACAGATGTATACACCTGCTCAGATACATGCACTCGGGTCTCTGAATCAGAAGGTTGTGGCTTCATGTGCAGGATATAACATGGAGTGCTGTTCTCAAAACGCTGCCATTTGGATGAGATGTTAAAATAAGGTTCTGTGTTTGTTCAGCTAAAAATAACAGATCCCACCAGCATTGTCTGAAAACATCATAGTGTCCTAACCAACATTTACCACTCAAACTGTATCAATAGTGTCTATCTAGATATTATCACACTGCTGTTTGTCTGATCTTTCTGTACATCAATTGGCTGCTTCACTTTCAACATTATAACTGGCAAATCTTCAATAGTAGTCAATTGTAAAGCGATTCGGGATGAACTGAGCTTGTGAAAGATGCTACAAAATTCAATTTCTTTCTCTCTTTCACGTTGATTGCTTTTCTTCCTTCTTCTTAGGCAGTTACACTTCCTGTTGCCTCGGCAAAGCAGCCGGCATAATTAAGGACCCCACGCACCCCAGACATTCCCTCTTCCATCTTCTTCCATCGGGAAAAAGATGATAAAAGTCTGAGGTCACGGACCAACCGACTCCAGAACAGCTTCTTCCCTGCTGCCATCAGACTTTTGAATGGACCTACCTCGCACTAAGTTGATTTTTCTCTACACCCTAGCTATGACTGTAATACTACATTCTGCACCCTCTCCTTTCCTTCTCTATGAGCAGTATGCTTTGTATAGCGTGCAAGAAACAATATTTTCAATGTACATTAATACATGACAATAATAACTCAAATCAAATCAAAGATTGAGGATGTGTGATGTGCAGATGCTGCCACATGTGGGCAGATTTGCCTGAATGTTGGGCTAAGTGGGGTTTCCGGAGGTTGGTGCGCACTCCCCAAAGCCTTAACTTCACCTCTGCATGCTCCAGATAAAGTTTCTCAATGTGTTCAGCGCCTGCCCAAGTAAATCTTCTCCACTATCCTCAGTCAGAAGCCAGAGACTCCCATGAGTCGGTGAGAATGTTTGATCCCTTCGGCCTTGCTTTGAGGATATCCCGGATTCCCGTTAATAAACATAAGGCGGCAACAAGGCTTTGTTAACCAAGCAAATTCTGTGAAAAGCCAGCATCTTGAGGCAGGTCAGATTTTAATGTTCACAGGCAAATTGTATGTTGGATTTGGCAACCTGTGTTCCATCTGATGAGAAACGGCAGAGTTAAACTGCGTGGAGCAACTTGTCCATCTGCTCAAAGACAAATTTAGCTCCCACGCACCTGGAATCTTTCTATCATTGCCTGAAACAGCCCGAGAATATCAACAACAACATGCATTTATAAAGTGCCTCTCTAGCTCTCTTTCCACTTCTTAAAGCCTATTCCTTCTTTGTGGCTTGGTGTCAAATTTTGTTCGATAAGACTCCTGTGACATAAAGGTGCTGTGTTAATGCAAGTTGTTGAGATCGATGTGTTATTTGGTATGCTTTCCCCCAAATCAGACCCCCTGACCTCACCCCAAAAGCTTTGTTATATCTGGGACTCTGAGAGAGCCAATTACCCCAGGTATCCCTCACAACAGCTCTTTGGTGTCTCGGACTGTGCCCTGGGTGTTGTCTGACCATCTGAATACTGCATTGCTAATGACTCTCTAAAAGCAGTACATAGGCAGCTCAAACACCATCATTGCCTCTTTACACCAGAGCGGCACTGCACTGTTCCATAATATTTAATATTTAATAGAAACAAAGAAAACTATAAAGAAGTCTTTACTATTGAATCTCAAGTCCAAAGATGTGCGGGTTAGGTTGATTGGCCATGCTAAGATTGCCCCTTAGTGTCCTGAGATGTGTAGGTTAGAGGGATTAGTGGGTCAATATGTTGGGATAAGGGGGTAGGGCCTGGGTGGGATTGTGGTCGGTGCAGACTCGATGGGCAAAATGGCCTCTTTCTGCACTGTAGGGATTCTATGATTCTATGACGCTGAGAAATAAAAGATGCAGCACAGTTATCACTTGTGATACCATTCAGCCCATCGCAGAGAGCAACTATTAGGTGACAGCATGTGGGCATTCTAACAACAGAGGAGAAGAGGGAAGTCAGATGGCAGAATGACGCAATAGGGACAACCTGCCCGAAGATCACCCTCAGCAGAATTTGCTCTGGTTTGGATCATTAGTCATGCTAATTTAAGCATACAGTTCTGGGCACCGCACTTTAGGAAGGCTTGTCAAGGCCTTGGAGAGGGTGCAGAGCAGTTTTAGCAATATGATTACAAGGAGAATGAACTTCAGTAATGTGGAGAAGCTGGAGAAGTTAGGCTTGTCCTCCGGGTGCTCCGGTTTCCTCCCACATTCCAAAGATGTGCGGGTTAGGTGGATTGGCCATGCTAAATTGACCCTTAGTGTCAGAGGGACTAGCTGGGGTAAATGCATGCGGTTATGGGGATAGGGCCTGGGTGGGATTGTGGTCAGTGCAGACTTGATGGGCCGAATGTCCTCTTTCTGCACTGTAGGATTCTATGATTCCTCAGAATAGAGAGGGTTAAGAGGTGACCTAACAGAGGTGCTTACAGTTTCGAGGGGTTTTGATAGAGCAAATAGGGAGAACTGATTCCCCTGGCAAGAAGGTCAGTGATCAGATGTCCTCTACTTAAAATAACTGGCAGAACTAGAGGGGGAATGAGTAATCTCTTCCCACAGAAGGTGGTTATTATGTGGAACGTACCAGCTGAAAGGGTGGTGCAATCTCATTCTAAAGGAACTTTCAAAGGCAACTGGATATGCATTTGAAGAGAACCAGCTGAGAAAAGACTGTAGTGTGGGACAGAACTGGACAGCCCCTTCAAAGAGCTAGCACAGAAACAATGGGCTGAATGGGCTCCTTCAGTGGTGAGGATTCTATAATAGTGCGAAGGGAAACTGAGGGAGAACAATGCTGATTGTTCCTTTGTCGGGAACAGTTTGCATGCAGGGTGCGGCTTAAAACTGGGGTGATTACAGAAGTCTTTCTCTCTCTTAAATGCTGCATTCAAAGATGGATCACTCTTATTAAATGAGAATGAGCATTTTAGAATGGAACAAATCATAAATCAACAGCAACAGATTACATTTCACTTTATTTCAAAAGGAAAGAAAGGACTTGTATTGACGATAATACTCCCAAAGCATTTCACAGACAATTCAGTATGTTCTGAAAAGCCATCTTTCTAGTGTAGAAAACACCACAGCCTGGTGTAAGATTTTGTTTCATTATGTTCCTACAAAGCGCTTTCCTGCATTATCCAAAAGCACAGTATCAGTTTCCACATGTACCTTGAAGACACTGAGCTCTACGTCACCGTTAACCCATCCACTGCCTCTGATTTGTCAACATTGTTCCTCTGAATTCCAATAATGGATCAGCAGAAATGTCCTCCAATTAGAAGAGTGAATCTACTGTTTTTTGGTCCCCGCCACAAACTCCGTTGCCCAGCTACCGAGTATTCACAACCTGGGACCATAAACAGTCATTCATTCACCTTGGCTGGGTCCAAATCTTGGATATGCCGGCACACAGGCTGAGTGGCTCGACAAGGCAGCCCACCATCACTTCCTCGAGGCCAACTGAGAATGGATAGTAAATAAATGTCAGGTTTTTTTTTAATGGGATATGGCATCATTGCCCATCCCTAATTGCCCTTGAGAAGGTGGTGGTGAGCTGCCTTCTAGAACCGCTGCAGTCCGTGTGGTGTAGGTACACCCACAGTGCTGTTAGGGAGGGAGTTCCAGATTTTTGACCCAGCGACAGCGAAGGAACAACGATATATTTCCAAGTCAGGCGTGTTGAGTATAGGAATTGGAAAATCATGTTGCAGCTGTATAAGACTTTGGTTAGGCTGCATTTGGAGTATTGTGTACAATTCTGATCGCCACACTACCGGAAGGATGCATTGGAAAGGATGCAGAAGAGATTTACCAGGATGTTGCCTGGTTTGGAGGATGTGGACTATGAAGAAAGGCTGAACAAACTTGGATTGTTTTCATTGGAGCGTCGGAGGATGAGGGGGGACTTGACAGAGGTTTACAAGATTCTGACAGGCTTGGATAGAGTGGGTAGTCAGAGTCTTTTTCCCAGGGTCGAAGGGTCAATTACTCGGGGGCATAGGTTGAAAGTGAGAGGAGGAAAGTTTAAAAAAGATGTAAGGGGCAAGGTTTTTACAGAGGGTGGTGAATGCCTGGAACGCACTGTCGGAGGAGATGGTGGAAGCGGATTCTATAACAACTTTCAAGAGGCATCTGGATAGATGCACGACTAGGCAGGGAATAGAGGGATATGGACCACATAGAGGCAAGAAAATATTAGATTAGAGAGGCATCTGTGTCAGCACAGACTTGGTGGGCCAAAGGGCCTGTTCCTGTCCTATTTTGTTCCTTGTTCAGGATGCTGTGGGATTTGGAGAGGAACTTGTAGGTGGGGATGTTCCTATACATCGGCTGTCCTTTGTTATGACCAGGTGAGGAGGGTCGAGTGGCTTCTCTCTTTGCCCTCTCCTTGTTTGATCGCAACAGGTTTTTTCAAAGGATACACTTGCCAATTCAGCGAGTGCTGAACTATTTCCGAACTGTGATCAGGTTGTAAGCTAACACACACACAAATGCAGATTACAGAATGTAGAGACTGACTCCACTCCAATGAATTAGAATGTTGAATGTGTTGTAATGCAAATTGGGGTTAGCCATCTTGGGCTGTGAGTTCAAGTCAGTTTAGTGTATGGGTTTTTAAAAAGTCTCTTTTTAAAAGTTTTATTCAGGTTTCAAGCCAATGGATTAAAAATAATTATTTGGCATAAGACACATCTCCAGTACACCTTGTTCTTCTAGGTGGTGAAGGTGTTGAGTTTGGAGGTTGCTGTTGAGGACATACTGTGACAATGATCAAACTCTGTATCGGGGAGAAGGAGGAATACCCCCCAGGGTCAAGGTGACCTACATGCAGGGAAAAAAAATTAAGGAACAACTTTGGCATGGTGGGGAATTGTAAGAGTAGCAAGGGATGCTGACATATGCATAAGAGCGGGTGGGCAGGTGACCCTGTGAGGGTGAGATCAGAGGTTGGAGGGAAGGAGGAAGTTTAAAGCTCTGGGGGGAATTGGGGGGGCAATTTAAAAGTCTGGAAAACCAGCGCCCCAGCAATACGCAGCCCAGGAAATGGGACAATCACCACAATTACAGGACAACCATGTAAATTCCAGGACACTTGTTTAAAGTTTATTTATTAGTGTCACAAGTAGGCTTACATTAATACTCCAATGAAGTTACTGTGAAAATCCCCTGTCGCCACACTCCGGCGCCTGTTCGGGTACACTGAGGGAGAATTTAGCATGGCCAATGCACCCTAACCAGCCCGCCTTTTGGATTGTGGGAGGAAACCGGAGCACCCGGAGGAAACCCACGCAAACAGGGGGAGAACATGCAGACTCCGCACAGAGAGTGACCCAAGCTTGGAATCGAACCCAGGTCCCTGGTGTTGTGAGGCAGCAGTGCTAACCACTGTGCCACCGTGCTGCCCCTGCCCAGGGTCCCTACTCCCAACAGTTATCGAGCCACCATTCTTGGAAGCTGCATACTCAAGTGACATTAAGTAGCACTGGATTTGGTTTGAGTCATGTATGGTTGTAGCCTCAGAGGTTGAACAGCCAGGCCCCAGTCACTGGTGAGGCTGGTGCATAAAGATAAGGTACCTGGGGGTTGCAGGGGTGGAGAGCTAAATGTCAGGGTCAATGGAACTATACGCCAGAATCAGTTAGCACCATCAATAACTCAGGGACTACAATTTATTTTTTATATATAAATATTGCTACACGAGAAACTAATTGCAATGTTTAATGCATGAATAATACATCTGATGGATACCTCCTGCATGTTTGTGTGCAATGCCCCAGGTGACATGAGCTGGCAGGCTCCATATAAATCTTTCAAAACTGCTAGTTTCATATCAAAAGAGAGTTAAGACATTAATTTATTTAAATATCAAATTCTAAACCGAAATGTCATCATCCAGACTGCAATAATGGTAATAAATTTAGCTCAGCGCCCGGTTCCTCCAGGTGCGTTGAGCTAAGGGTAAGCATTGCTTCTGCACACAATTAGAATTGAACCCTGACAGTTTATAATTCAAGGCTGTATGTTCTTCCGATCACCATGGCAACACGTCTGAACAAGGAACAACAATGTGTTTGGATGTTGAACATTCATTTATATCTCAGAGTGAACATGCAAACCTCAGCTGTAGTAAATAAAAGTAAGCCGGCTGCTATTTCTGAATGAGCAGGCGTTACGTAGTGATGTGGAATCACAAAAAGCTGGCATGCGAACTCAGCAGATAATTGGGAAGGCAAATCATAGAATCCTACAGTGCAGAAAGAGGCCATTCGGCCCAACAAGCCTGCACTGACAACAATCTCACCCAGGCCCTATCCCCATACATTTACCCAGCTAATCCTCTGACACTAAGGGGCAATTTAGCATGGCCAATCAACCTAACCCGCACATCTTTGGAGCGTTGGCCTGAATATCAAAGGAAAAGGAGTATAAAAACAGCCAAAAATTGCTTAAACTGTACAAGGCACAAGTTAGACCACACCTGGAATACTGCAAACAGTTTTAGTCCCCTTATCTAAGGGAATGTACACTGGCATTGGAGGCAGTCCAGGGGAAGTTCACTCGGTTGATCCCAGGTATGGAGGGATTGTCTTATGAGGAGAGGTTGAGTAGGTTGGGACTGTACTCAATGGAGTTTAGAAGAATAAGAGGCGACCTTATTGAGATACATAGGCTGGAATTTTACCGGCCCGCCTGCCACAGGATTTGGAGCAGGCGAGGGGCGGAGTGTTGACCTCGGGTGGGATTTTACGGTTTCGGGACAAGCGAGGCCGTAAACTCCAGCCTATAGGATTCTCAGGGGGCCTGACAGGGTAGACACTGAGAGGTTGTTTTCCCTTGTGGGAGAGTCTAGGACCAGAGGGAATAATCTCAGAATAAGGGGTCACCCATTCAAAATATATTAGAGAATTTCTGCTCTCAGAGGGTAGTGAATCTGTGGAATCCTTTACCGCAGAGGGTTGTAAAGGCTGGGTCGTTAAGTATGCTCAAGGCTGAGATTGACTTTTAATCAGTAAAGGAATCAAGGGTTCTGGGGATAAGGCAGGAAAGTGGAGTTGCGGATTATATCAGATCAGTTAGAATCTCATTGAATGGTGGAGCAGATTCGATGGGCCAAGTGGCTTACTTCTGCTCCTATGATTAGTTTTAACAACTTGCATTTTATCGTGCCTTCAACATAATGAAACAACCCAGGATGCTTCCACAGCAGAGTTAGCAATCAAAAAAGAATTTGGCATTGCATCACGTAAGGATAATTAAGCCAGGAGACCAAAAGCTTGGCCAAAGGGATAGGCTTTAAGGAGGAATCTTAATGGAGAGGAGAAAGGGAGAGAGGCAGAAAGTCTAGAAAAGGTCTTCCAGAGCCTAAGACCCTTCAGCTGAATGCACAGTGAAGTGATTAAAATTAGGAACATGCAAGAGACCAGAACTGAGATTATGGAGTGTGTGGGCTGGAGGGAGTTACAGAGATAGGGACGGCTGAGGCCATGGAGGGATTTGAAAATGAAGGTGAGAATTTAAAAACTAAGGCATTGCCAGACCGGGTGCCAACATAGATCAGCGAGGATAGGGATGGGTGAATGGAGCTCAGTGCGAGTTGGAATGTGGGCAACAGAGTTCTGGATCAGCTGAAGTTTATGAAGGATACAAGGAGAGCTTTGAAATAGTTTAGAGATAACACTGTAGAATTGTTAGTCACCGAATGATGGAATGGGGATCATCAGCTGCGAAGATGACCATGTTCCAGTCGAATTCTCTGACCAAAAGGAACTCAATGTCCTGGTGCTGTAATAACTGGTCTCAGATAATCACACCCAATGTCCTCTGCCTTGAGTATGACTCAATAACAACACATTGTATTTATATAGCATCTTCAATGTATTGGAACACCACAAGCACTTCACAGAGCCATTATAAAACAAAATGTAACACAGAGTCACATAAGGAGATATTAGGAAAGATATCTTGTGCCACTGAAGACCACTAAATAACTGATAGGGGCAGAAATCCAGTGGATCATCCTCCTCAGTCCCTAGTGCAGAGTTTGGTCATCGTCAATATGGGCTTTGATAGAACCTTCCAGATCCAAGAGCTGGAACAACAAGCACGTCAAACACATGGGAACACCACCACCTGCAAGTTCCTCGTCAAATCACACGTTGTCCTAACTTGGAAATATATCGCCGTTCCTTCACCATCACTGGGTCAAAATCCTGGAACTCCCTCGCTAGCAGCAGTGTGGGGGGGCTACAGCGGTCAAGAAGGTGGCTCACCACCAACTTCTCAAGGACAATTAGAAATGGGCGAGAAATGCTGGCCTTGCCAGTGATGCCGTCATACCATGAAAGAATTAAAAAGTATTCAGAATTTTACACACTCCATAACTGGTGGCTGTGCCTTCAGCTGCCAAGGCTGGAAAGCTCTGGAATTCTCTCACTGAACCTTTGCTTCTCCACCTCTCTCTTCCTCTCCTTAAAAACCTCCCTCTTTGACTCTCCACTTCTTTCTTCTCAGATGACCCTGAAATTATATCCCTTTGACCAAGCTTTTGGTCACTTGTTCTAATATCTCCTGATGTGGTTCAGTGTTTAATAATGCTCCAAAGAAGCGCACTGGGCTGTTTAGATAGACTGAAGGCCCTATATATAGAATGCATGTTGCTGTTTTGGAATCACACAGCAACAAGGAGCCATGCTTGTCCCACACTGAGATATATCTGTACAGTTTCGATATGGTTCTCAGTCTATGCAACCGCATCTCGATATCCAATTGTCCCTTAAAAGACAGAAGCCATTAACATCAATCTGGCCCATAATTTGGCCCCTAAGTGGCAGCAAATTGTCGGTCTAAATCAGAGGGGGTCTTAAGGGTATCTTGTGTAGAAGGAGGAGAGACTGTTACTCCTGATGTTAAAGGTTTTGCAATAGAGAGTTACTCTGCTACCCAAGTAGAGATGAAACAGCTTTACTCTTCAGTCTGTCCATGTTGTGCCTGACCTGGGAGTCCATATTCTTCATACAATGTATTCAACTTGCACTTATGTTGTAAGTTTCTCAACCCCAGAATGGCCCAAATCTCTCTAAAACCTATGAATTACCTCTGAATTGTAGCCACAGCTATAATGTAGAAAAGTTGGTGGCCTATTTGTGCGCAGCAAGATCCCACACACACAAAAGGAAACAAATGACGAGATAAATGTTTTAGGCCTTGGTGAGGGATAAATATGGGCCACAGCATTAAGGCGAACCCCTCAGCTCTTCATCCATATAGCATGATTGGATCTTTCATGCTGACCTGAAAGGGTTAACAAGGCCTTGGTTTATTGTCTCCTCTGAAAGACACTGGATGGGATTTTATGGCTGTGTTCGCCCCAAGACTGGAAAATCCCACCTGAGGTCAATGGACCTTTGCGTGGTCTGTGTCCCGCCCATTACACTTCCTGTGCCAGGCGGGACGGGAGAATTCCGCCCAATGTCTCCAATGGTACAGTGCTGGTGTGTTAGCTGAGGTTTTGTATCTGTACTGGGGCGTGACTTCCTGCTGCAAAGACAAGAATGTGCCCGACTGAGCCATGGCTGACACCTCAAGCACAACGACCTCCAGTGAAGCTAGCATGCTGTACCTTGGTTGGCGCATGTGGATTCTCCCACAACGTCCTCGTCATCTTCTGCCCCCTGATTCTTTCCTCCCCGTTCTCACAAGAAATCTCATTCCTCCCCGTCTCACAGTTGAAAGAATTTTGACCAACTGTTAATAGGTTGTAAAGTGACTAAAGGGTTACAAACAATGCTGTTTGATATTAAAGAGCTGCATCACACTCTCCTGGGCTTGGGTTTATTTTAATAGCGCAGACATAAAAAGAGCCAACAACCTCAGCCAACTCTTTTACTGTTCCCCAAGGTAAGCTGCTGATCCCAGACACTGGGAGCCAAGTTTGGCCAGACGTGATTCATGCCGCACTATTCACATGTGTAGGAAAGTTCAGTACATCCCACTGTACAAACAAAACCGTGGCTGAACCCAGACAGGTAGGTCCAAACTAACTTGGGTGGGAGAAAGAAACTAAAGATTTATACTTGTATAGTACCTCACACAATCTCAGGACGTCCCAAAGCATTTTGCAGCCAATACAGTACTACTGAAGTCACTGCTGCAACACAGCAGCCAATATGTGCACAGCAAGCTCCCACTAACCCCAATGAAATAATGCCCTGTTTTATGACGTTAATGAAAGGTCAAATACCCTGTTCTCCAAAATAGCACTGTGATTCTCTTGCATCTATGTGAAAGAATCATTGAATAGAATCCCACAGTGCAGAAGGAGACCATTCGGCCCATCGAGTCTGCACTGAAAACAATCATACCCAGGCCCTACCCAGTAATCCCACATATTTACCCTGCTAATCCCCCCTGACATTAAGGGGCAATTTACCATGGCCAATCCACCTAACCCACATCTCTTTGGACTGTGGGAGGAAACCGGTGCAGCCAGAGGAAACCCACTCAGACACGAGAAGAGCGTGCAAACTCCACACAGTCACCCAAGGCTGTAATTGAACCCGGGTCCCTGGCGCTATGAGGCAGCAGCGCTAACCATTGTGCCACCGTGCCACCCAGATGGTTTAACGTTTCTTCTGCAAGATGGCACTTTGACAGTGCAACACTTCTTTTGTAATGGAGCGTCAGCCTAGATTGTTGCTCAGATCTCCGGTTGGACTTGGATCCATAACCTTCCGATTCAGCGTTGAGGGAGCTACTAGCTATGTCACGGCTGACAGTATTGTGGGGAGGGTGGATGGAAGGATGCCACTGGGGGCTGGGGGGCAGGCAACGGGAAAAATACTAAATCAACTGTGCTGCAATGATTAGAGCCAAGAGTTTGACTGATGTTTCCTTGCCACATATAATTGGTGGCTTGTGTTGTTAATTGTCAATTGTGTGACTCACACAGAAAGATCTCTAAATGACTCGCAGTCTGAGCTGAAGAGAACGCAGCTCCAGCATTTTGCTGACTCAAAGCCAATTCAACTCGGCAGTGTCTCTGCAGCCAATGGAAACTTCAACTGCAGCCAGTATTAACTGGACTGTCCCTCTCCAACCATCCACCAGTTAAACAGGAAACTCCCTCACTACGGTATAAAACTTACACAATTAGTTGTGCAAGAAAGGCTTGCATTTGTGCAGCACCTTTTCCATGCCTTATGGTCAATGAAGGACTTCTTGAATTGTAATCATTGCTGTGTGAAACGTGGCAGCCAATTTATGCACAGCAGCGTCCCGCAAATAAACGGAGCAAATTCTTGGGAGGGCTTGACAAGGGAGATGTTGAGAAGCTCTTTCCCATAGCTGGAGATAGTAAGAAGTCTCACAACACCAGGTTAAAGTCTAAAAGGTTTATTTGAAATCACGATAATTCGGAGCGCTGTTCCTCATCAGGTGAAGAAGCAGCGCTCCGAAAGCTCACACTACCAAATAAACCTGTTGGACTTTAACCTGGTGTTGTGAGACTTCTTACTGTGCCCACTCCCAGTGCAACACTGGCATCTCCACACTATGGCTGGAGGATCTAGAGAGTTGTGGGTGTTCAGTCACTGAACATGTTCAGGGCTGAGGTTGATGGGATTTTGGACTCTAAGGGATCTGGGGATTGCGTGGGAAAGTGGAGTTGAGCTAGATCAGCCATGATCTTATTGAATTGCAGGGCAGGCTCGAACGGTCACATGGTAAACTCCTGCTCCTATTTCTCAAGCTCTTGGATTCAAGCAGCATTGACCTGCTCAAGGCCTTTCGATACATGCCTTGGTTGAGAGATAAATACTGTTCAGCAAACTGGGGAGAAATCTCCTGCTCTTCTCTGTATGATCCTTTATGTTCAACTCAGGAGGCAGGAAAGGTCTCTGTTCAACATCTCATTATCTATAGTTTTCAAAGAAGAATGGGAACAGTTTCCTGTCAGAGTGCTGCACTGCCAGTGTCAGCATCGAAAATGCTCTCAGGTCTGTGGAATGGAATTGGAACCTATGGTCTTCTGACTCAGAGGTGAGAAAGCTCCCTACTGTGCCGTGGCTAACACACATGGAGGGGTTTTAACACCAGGGTGAGAATACTAAAATCGAGGTGCAGGACTTGGAGTCGCAGTGGTAATGGGCGAATGGGGCTGTGGATTTAAAATAAAAACACAGGTCTCCAATCAGGGCACAACCTCAGGTTAAAGGGATGATCTTTAAAACAGAGATGAAGAGGAATTTCTTCAGCCAGAGAGTGGTGAATCTGTGGAACTCTTTGCAGCAGAAGGCGGGTCATTGAGTGTTTTTAAGACAGAGATAGATTGGTTCTTGATTAATAAGGGGATCAGGGGTTATGGGGAAAAGGCAGGAGAATGGGGATGAGAAAAATATCAGCCATGATTGAATGGCGGAGCAGACTCCGATGGGCCGAGTGGCCTAATTCTGCTCCTATGTCTTATGGTCTTGGAATTGCAAGCAAAGGAGAACAGGCCACATTGAGCCAAATGCCTGCTTCATATCATACTGTTCTCACTCACATCGCAACCGCAAGGGCACCAATTTCCTGGGGATGCCTATTGTTCTTGTTACAGTATCTGCACTCACTGTTTCAAGTGCTGTGGTAATTGGCTAATTACAGCATTCACTCTCTTCCTCACTTGCAACAAAATCAAATGGGATGAAGCCAGCCAGCAGAGTAAAAGGCACACACCTCTGCCTCACAAAAGCCATCTGTTGGTTTGGTAATTTTCACTTCTCTCAGGGACTAATTATAAACCATAGGGGAAAAACGTAAGAGTTAACTGAATGTAATTAAACAATTGAGACACCAAGGCACATGAAGGGAGAGGGAGGGAGAGAGAGAGAGCAAGATTCACACAAGGCGAGACAGATAAGAGTGTAAGCGACAGAGGAATTCGAAGTGACATTTAAACAAAAGTCCAAATACTGCAGACACTGGCAAACAGAAAAAGCTGGAAACAATCGGGGGCAGCGTCTGTGGAGAGAGAGAGAAACAGAGTTAATGTACAAGGTTGGTGATTAGACCTGAAAGATTTAATAGTTTATAATCATACACAGAGCTGGGGGAAGGCGGGTGGGAGGAGGGGAGAACAGGAGGGATAGGGTGGGAGCAGGAGTGATTAAATTATAAAAGGAATCATGGCAAATGGCGATGATATTTGTGGCTTTGCCTCTCCCTGTTGCTGTGAGAAGCTGCACTGTCTGTAAATAGGTAGATGGAAAAACAATACTGTTCCATCCAGGGAGTTTCTGCCCATTAATTTTACTGGATGAAAAATCTCAGTGTGAGGCTGAGACAATTTACAGACATGAGCTCCACTGGGGAAGAGCCAAGCTGGGAAATCTCACTGCGCAGAGGTAGGAAATGCTTTGGAAGTTACAGTTCCCACATTAGGGCTAGCATCGAGAGCTGGCCAATGTTGCTGCAATTGGTTGTTGCAACATGACTGAAAAACTCAGTCTGGGTTTACAGCTGTTTTGGATTTCAGTTGGACGAGCCGTGCATGTGGATGAAGGTTCTACTGGTGCAAGATGTCAACTTACAAACTACCCCGCCAGTAATAAGACAAGAGACATAGGAGCAGAATTAGGCCACTCGGCCCATCGAGTCTGCTCCGCCATTCAATCATGGCTGATTTATTTTCTCATCCTCATTCTCCTGCCTTTTCCCCATAACCCCTGATCCCCTTATTAATCAAGAACCTAGCTATCTCTGTCTTAAAGACACTCAATGACCTGGCCTCCACAGTCTTCTGTGGCAAAGAGTTCCACGGATTCACCATTCTCTGGCTGAAGAAATTCCTCTTCATCTCTGTTTTAAAGGATCGTCCCTTTAGACTGAGGTTGTGCCTTCTGGTTCTAGTTTTTCCTACTAGTGGAAACATCCTCTCCACGTCCACTCTATCCAGGCCTCGCAGTGTCCTGTAAGTTTCAATAAGATCCCCCCTCATCCTTCTAAACTCTAACGAGTACAGACCCAGAGTCCTCAACCGTTCCTCATACGACAAGCTCTTCATTCCAGGGATTATTCTAGGGAACCTCCTCTGAACCCTTTCCAAGGCCAGCACATCCTTCCTTAGATATGGGGCTCAAAACTGTTCACAATACTCCAAATGGGGTCTGACTCGAATCTTATAGAGCCTCAGAAGTACATCCCTGCTCTTGTATTCTAGCCTTTCGACATGAATGCTAACATTGCATTTGCCTTCCTAACTGCTGACTGAACCTGCACGTTAACCTTAAGAGAGTCTTGAACAATGACTCCCAAGTCCCTTTGTGTTTCTGATTTCCTAAGCATTTTCCCCATTTAGAAAATAGTCTATGCCTCCATTCCTCCTTCCAAAGTGCATAACCTCACACTTTTCCACATTGTATTCCATCTGCCACTTCTTTGCCCCTCTCCTAACCTGTCCAAGTCCTTCTGCAGCCCCCCTGCTTCCTCAATACTACCTGTCCCTCTACATATCTTTGTATCATCTGCAAACTTAGCAACAGTGCCTTCAGTTCCTTCCTCCAAATCGTTAATGCACTGACCCCTGAGGTACACCACAAGTCACCGGCTGCCATCCTGAAAAAGACCCCTTTATCCCCACTCTCTGTCTTCTGCCAGTCAGCCAATCCTTTATCCATGCCAGGATCTTACCCTTAACACCATGGCCATTTAACTTATTTAACAGTCTCCTATGCGGCACTTTGTCAAAGGCCTTCTGGAAATCTAAATCAATAATGTTGCGATTACAGATTGCAGTGACATTCCCCTTGGCTCAACGCTTGCCCTGCCAATGCCACTCACCATAATGGATCGAGCCAATCTATCCAGTGGGTACGAGGGCTAATACACATACCACGTTCACTTTTAGACTCCCGTCCATGTTTTTCTTCCAGACTGGACTGTTCCAATGCTCTCCCTACTGGTCCCCCAGCGCCACGATGGCACAGCGGTTAGCAATGCTGTCTCACAGCGCCAGGGACCTGGGTTCAATTCCAGTCTTGGCTGTGTGGAGTCTGCACGTTCTCCCCATGTCTGCGTGGGTTTCCTCCGGGTGCTCCGGTTTTCTTCCACAGTCCAAAGATGTGTCTGTTAGGTTGATTGGCCATGCTAAATTGCCCCTTAGTGTCAGGGGGATTAGCAGGGTAAATACATGGGGTTAAGGGGATATGGCCTGGGTGGATTTGCGGTCGGTGCAGACTTGATGGGCCGAAGGGCCTCCTTCAGCACTGTAGGGATTCTATGATCTCACACACTCCATAATCTTGCTCTCAATCTCTGCTGGTAGCTGCTTCGACCAGGGGATCTGCTGTCAGGGTATTTCATGGTTGTCTGTCTTATGCCGCCATCACATATCCCACATTAGCTCGTCTGCAAGCGTCCTGTGACATCCATCATCCAACTACGTCTCGGCCGACCCCTCTTTCTGATGCCTTCCACTTCACCCTCCAGAAGAGATCTCTGCAATTTCTCAGCGCTGATTAAATGGCTGAAATCCTGACACTTTCTGGATGTCACTTTTAGAGTTCCTTTTGCTCTTTCAATTTCAAGCACCTCTTTGACTTATGGTCTGTGTGTGGAACTTTTAACACATGTCTTAGCATCCACATTTCAAAAGCCTCTATTCTTTTCCACAGACCTTTATTTATTGTCCCAGTTTCTGAGGCAGACAGGAAAGTAGATTGAATGTGTAATCTTCTGAGTTTTCTCCTTGTTACAGGCTTGAGCTTTCTTGCTGATACATGTTTCATCTTCACTAAATTACTCCTGGCTATCGCTATCCTTCTTCTGACTTCAACATCACTTTTTTTATTCATTCATGGGACGTGGAAGTCACTGGCGAGGCCAGCATTTATTCCCCATCACTAACTGCCCTTGAGAAAGTGGTGGTGAGCTGCCTTCTTGCACTGCTGCAGTCCATGTGGTGTAGGTGCACCCACAGTGCTGTTAGGGAGGGGGCTCCATGGCTTTGGCCCAGTGACAGTGAAGGATAGGCGATATATTTCCAAGTCAGGATGGTGAGTAGTTTGGAGTGGAACTTCCAGATGGTGGTGTTCCCAGGTATCTGACACCCTGGGTGGTAGAGATCATGGGTTTGGAAGGTGATGTCTAAGGAGCCTTGATGAGTTCCTGCAGTGAATCTTGTAGAAGGTGAGCTCCTGCAGTGAATCCACCATCTTCTCTTATCATTTGCCCTAAATAGACAAACTTACCTACTTGTTCCAGTGTGACACCATCCACTTCAATCTCTCCACCATAAACCTCAGCTCATCTAAAATTCTCATCATCACACTGACCTTCCACCGCAACCTATTATGCACCACTTAATATGGGTCTCAGCTTCACCTCTGAGTCAGAAGGTTTGAGTCCTATCTACCCTCTTATTAAATGCGAAAAAGAGCTGGGGAGTTTACCTAAGTGTTTATCTCCAACCAACATCACTAAAAAACAAATCAGATTATTTGGTCAATCTATTAGCGGTTCTGCGTGGCTCAGTCACAGAGCATCAGACTTTTAATCTGAGGGTCCAGGATTCAAGTCCCTGTTTGGGCGATGCTTCTAAATTTAAATTGCTGACTCTTGTGTAAATCATTCTCTCCCAGGGATCAGGAGTGTGTGTGAATTGCTTCAAGATATTTATGGGGTCTTAAAAGAAATGACTAATGAGATAAGCCTATAAGACTTAGGAGCAGAATTAGGCCACTCTGCCCATCGGGTCTGCTCCGCCATTCAATCATGGCTGATATTTTTCTCATCCCCATTCTCCTGCCTTTTCCCCATAACCCCTGATTCCCTTATTAATCAAGAACCTATCTATCTCTGTTTTAAAGACACTCAATGACCTGGCCTCCACAGCCCTCTGCGGCAAAGAGTTCCACAGATTCACCACTCTCTGGCTGAAGAAATTCCTCCTCATCTCTGTTTTAAAGGATCGTCCCTTTAGCCTGAGGTTGTGCCTTCTGGTTCTAGTTTTTCCTACTAGTGGAAACATCCTCTCCACATCCAGTCGATCTAGGCCTCGCAGTATCTTGTAAGTTTCAATAAGATCCCCCTCATCCTTCTAAACTCTAACGAGTACAGACCCAGAGTCCTCAACCGTTCCTCATACGACAAGCTCTTCATTCCAGGGATCATTCTTGTGAACCTCCTCTGGACGCTTTCCAAGGCCAGCAGATCCTTCCTTAGATACGGGGCCCAAAACTGCTCACAATGCTCCAAATGATAGTTGATGCATTGGTTTTAATTTTCCAAAACTCCCCAGATTCAAAGAAAGTCTCATTAAACTGGAAGTTGGCAAGTGTAACTCCTTTATTCAAAAAGGGAGAGAGTCAGAAAGTGGGAAACTACAGACCAGTTAGCTTCGCATCTGTTCCAGGGAAAATGTTAGCAGCTGTTATTAAAAAGGTTTTAGCAGGGCACTTGGGAAAGTCCAAGGTAATCAGGCAGAATCAACATGGTTTTGTGAAATCGAAATCATGTTTAACCAACTTATTGGAGTTATTTGAAGGAGTAATATGAGCTGTGGATAAAGGGGAACTGGTAGATGTACTGTACTTTGGTTTCCAGGGGGCATTTGATAAAGTGCCACATCAAAGGTCATTAAAGAAAATAAAAGCTCATGTTACAGGGGGTGACTTATTGGCATGGATAGATGAGGAAGCAGAGACTAGGCATTAATGGGTCTTTTTGAGGTTGACAAGATGGAATGCTGGGACTTCAACTCTTAGCAATTTTTATAAATGAACTGGATGAAGGGACGGTTGCCAAATTTGCTGATGACTTTAAGATAGGTGGGAAAGTAAGTTGTGAAGTGGACATGAGGAGGCTACAAAAATATATCAAGAGGTTATGTGAGTAGGCAAAAATCTGGCAAATGGAGTATAATATCCCCGATTTGAGGAAACAGAGTTGAGGAGAAACTACTTCTCCCAAAGGGTTGTGAATCTGTGGAATTCGCTGCTCCAAAGTGCGGTGGATGCTGGGAGAGTGAGAGTGAGTAAATTTAAGGAGGAGTTAGACAGATTTTTAAATTGGTAATGGGTTGAAAGGTTATGGGGAGAAGGCAGGAAAATTGGGATGAGGAGCATATCAGCCATGATCGAATGGCGGTGCTAACCCGATGGGCCGAATGGCCTCATTCTGCTCCTATATCTTATGAACTATATGGGAAAATGAGAAATTGTCCATTTTGGCAGGAAGAATAAAAGAAAGCATATTATCGAAATGGTGAGAGGTTGCAGAACACTGCAGTGCAGTGGGATCTAGGTATCCTGGTGCACGAATCAAAAAAGGCTGGTATATAAGTAATTACAGCAAGTAATTAGGAAAACTAATAGAATGTTATAATTTATTGCAAGGGGAATTAAATACAAAAGTGGGAAGGTTATGCTTCAGTTGCACAAGGCACTAGTGAGACCACATAGAATAGAATCATAGAATCCCGGAAATAGGCCATTCAGCCCATCGAGCCTGCACCCGACACTATTATTACTATCAACTCAGCCATGATCTTATTAAATGGAGCAGCAGGCTCGTACATTCCCATATCACATTGCTATTTGTGGGAGGTTGCTGTGCACAAATTAGCTGTGGTGCTTCCTACATTCCATCAGTGATTGCACTTTGGAAGGCCTTCATTGACTGTAAAGCACTTTGGGAAAATCAGAGGTCCTGAATAGCACTATGTAAATGCAAGCCTGTTTTTAATGATGATTTACACAGCAAAGCCCCCCGTTCACTGCCTAAATCACAACCTGAATGAAATCAGCTGCGAGGAAGGCATTTGGCAGCCCTGCCCCTTGGCAAATTACTGCCAAGTGACGCCTCGGCAATGTTACAGCTTTCTCCCTCAGCCTCTTTGCCTCAGCTGAATCTGGATATCGCTGCTTCGCTGAAGAACCTGGTGTTCGCATTTCTCCACGTTGCCTTTGATGGATACGCAGTGACACCTGTCAGCTGGAGGTTCTGTGCACTATGCCAAACAAATCACCTTCGTGTTTCAGTGTCTCCACGACAACTGCGACCAATGGGGCACCTTACTGTAACTCACACACGTCAGGGACAGTGACGGCATAGAGCTCCTGTCCATTTATGCTGCTGTGTGTAAGGTTCACTTCAGTTATTAACCAACATCACTAAACGAACACAGCTTATCCGCTCCCTGTTAGGAATGTCCATCCACCGCCCTCAGTCTTGAAAAGTATTCCAGTGTAAAAATGACAAAGAGAGCAAGCTCAATGTAACACTTTCCCTTTCAGCCAGTGGGTTCTGGGCCAACTTTTGAAACAAATTCTTACCTGACAGTGCAGTGCTTAACATTGGATAAGACATTAAATTTCTCCGGATGGATTTACAAGATCATGTACCCTTTTGAAGTAAACGCCACTCTCAACTCCTCCCCTGTTGCTAAATTATCCGACTGTTTATCAGACAGCCAGTATTGGCTGAGCAGAAATTTCCTCCAATTCTCCGTTCTAAACTTTGTTTCCTTGGTGCCGACTCCATCCCGGCAACATTCTGAAAATAAATCAGTCCGTTTACTGTCTTGGTGAGCTGCCGATTTCAGACTTGCACCATCGCTAAGACTGCTTGTCTCACCTCTGTAACATCACCCGACTTCACCCATCTCAGTTCATCTGCTACTGGAGCCCTCATTCAAGACACTCCAGAGTTGGTTTCCCATTTTCTACTCTCCATAACCTTGAGGTCATCCAAAACTCTGCTGCCCATTAGTTAACCCGCACCAAATCCTGATCCCCTATCACCTCAGTGCTCGCTGCCTGCACTGGCTCCCGCTCAAGTAAAGTCTTGATTATAAAATTCTCATTACTGTTTTCAAAGCCTCAACCTAACCATCTCTGTGATCTCTTTCAGCCACACAAGCCTCTGAGGTATCAGTGTTAGCCTAAACCTGGCCTCTTGAGTATCTCCGATTTGAATCACTTCATTATTGGTGGCCGTGCCTTCAATTTCCTAGGCCCTAAACTCTGGAATACGTTCCCGATGCCTTTCTAAGTCATTACCTCGCTTTCCTCCTTTGAGACACTTAAAACCTTTCTCTTTGACCAAATGTTTGGTCATCTGACCTAATATCTCATGTGGCTCAGTCTCCTACTTTATTTTATAATGCTTCTTACGTTAAAGATGGTAAATAAATATAGGTCATTGTTGAGTCAGGAAATTCTCCCTGGTAACCTTTCATTGAATCATAGAATCCTACAGTGTAGAAGGAGGTCATTCGGCCCATCGAGTCTGCACCGACCACAATCCCGCCCAGGCCCTATCCCCTTAACCCCATGCATTTACCCTAGCTAGTCCCCCTGATACTAAGGGACAGTTTAGCATGGTCAATCCACCTAACCCACACTTCTTTGGACATTTATCCTTCAATCAACATTACTGAAAAAAGGCAAGATGATATGGTTATATGATTTGATTTTGATTTGATTTATTATTGTCACATGTATTAACATACAGTGAGAAGTATTGTTTCTTGCACGCTATACAGACAAAGCATACCATTCATAGAGAAGGAAAGGAGAGAGTGCAGAATGTAGTGTTACAGTCATAGCTAGAGAAAGATCAACTTAATGCGAGGTAGGTCCATTCAAAAGTCTGACAGCAGCAAGGAAGAAGCTGTTCTTGAGTTGGTTCATACATGACCTCAGACTTTTGTATCTTTTTCCCGAAGGAAGAAGGTGGGAGAGAGAATGTCCGGGGTGCGTCGGGTCCTTAATTATGCTGGCTGCTTTGCCGAGGCAGCGGGAAGTGTAGACAGAGTCAGAAGATGGGAGGCTTGTTTGCGTGATGATTTGATGGCCAGCACAGCCAAGATGGGCTGAAGGGCCTCTTTCCGTGCCCTTCAGCGCACTTGCTTTCCACAGGAATCTTGCTGGACGACAAGGAGCGGGGGGAAAGCTGCCTGGCACAGTGTATCACACTGCGCTAAACGAATTCAAGTACCTTCCACCACTTGGGTCTAGACCTATTATACCACTGACAAACAGGGCAGCTTGACTGCTACAATAACAGGTTACTCTCCTCTTACTTTGATCCATTGTTCTGCTTTTTATTTAATGCATTGAATTACACATCTTCAAAGAGGCTAAAGAGCTCCTTGTTGTACGAACCAATTCATAAGCAAATTGTTCAGAACAGTGGAGATGTCTGAACAGATTGTGGGTCTTAATGGTATTTCTAACAACAACACTTTTAGCTCACATCAAGTGCTGCACTTGATGCAATAAAATTTGCACCAGCTGTTCCAAAATCGCCTTTGAAATACATTTCCTGGCAGAGTGGCACGCAAGTTTAAGGCTGAGTGAGGAATTTGTGTCGAGTAACATGTACCAACAGCAAAGGGATAGGCTTGCTTCACTAAATGTACGTGTTACAGGAGGGAAGGGGGAATTTCAGTGTAAAATGTGCTACATTAAATTTGGCCGCCCTATTACACACCTATCCCAATTCTCCCATTGGCTTCAACGGAACAGAAAAATCAGGCAGGACCTAATGGGAGGCTAAAGGGACCTTGGCCTACTCCTGTTACTCCGTCACCCCAAGTTAAAATTACACCCCCCAGGAGTCACAATTAAGTCCAGACTTCAGAAGATAGGTGGTCAGAGTGGTGGTGGTGGGGGGGGGGGGGAATTTATTGGATCAGTTCCACTTCTGGGGGAGAACAAAACAAGCGGCCATCAATGCAAGATGGTCAGAGCACCTGGAGGAAACCCACGCAGACACCGGGAGAACGTGTAAACTCCGCACACACAGTGACCCAAGCCGGGAATCAAACCTGGGTCATTGGCGCTGCGAGGCAGCTGTGCTAACTGCTGTGCCACCGCACCGCCCAGTGCTTACACTTATAAAAGTATCGAAATACAGTACAGCATGAATTCACAACTAGAGGAGGTGAGTTACACAGGGCCCTCGTGGTAAGACTAAACCCACGAAAGCCCACACTACCGAGGACATCACTTGCACACGCTCATACCTGCTAAAGACATCAGTACAGACATTCAAATAGGAAGATGCTTCCTATAACACTTTGTAACAGGCATGAAGGCCCGAAACATCAACTAGCATACAACGGAGTCACTAGCTGGCAAAACAGAGAAATGGTGACACCTCCTGTAGGCTGACGTGCACCAACACAATTGTTAATTTCTACAGCAGCTTGGCCACAGCGCCAGGGTCAAAAACAACAACCCACAATGTCACTTGGCACTGCTTGTGGGTAAGGATTGGTCTTCACAACCAACAGCAAAGGAGCACCACGTGAAGAGCCCCTCACCAAAATGGGTTGTTTGCTGCGCGTCCGTCATCTGCTTTATCAAACACTCAGCAATCCACTCAGAGTACACCCTGTGCGTATCGATAAACTTCCATTGCCAATTCCCCATGGAAATTGCTGATGTAAATCTGCCATCCTGTCATTACACCCACCGCCACTAGAGGCAGCAACAGCGTGACAAGTTGGCATAGCTCGTTGAAATATAAATGTGTCTGTCGGAATTTATAATGAACAAGGCTCACAGCAAATACATGCAGATGTAAGATGTTTCATATATTATGTAGGCAGGTTTTTGTGCTTTTAACAAACTAAGTAATCCAGTATAAACTATTCATGCTGTCGCTTTAGAATTGTTATTATGGCAAATTGCTTGTCCTCATTAAGATAAAAGCTGCCCAGTGCAGGGGAAGTTCTTCCATTCCATTAGCACTTACTATTGGCATTCCATGGGAGGTATCATACAGGCTGGACACAGAGTAATACAGGCTGGACACAGAGTAATACAGGGTGGACACAGAGTAATACAGGCTGGACACAGAGTAATACAGGGTGGACACAGAGTAATACAGGGTGGACACAGAGTAATACAGGCTGGACATAGAGTAATACAGGCTGGACACAGAGTAATACAGGGTGGACACAGAGTAATACAGGGTGGACACAGAGTAATACAGGCTGGACACAGAGTAATACAGGCTGGACACAGAGTAATACAGGGTGGACACAGAGTAATACAGGCTGGACACAGATTAATACAGGCTGGACACAGAGTAATACAGGCTGGACACAGAGTAATACAGGCTGGACACAGAGTAATGTTCCCCCTTACTCTCATTCAAATTGATGCACCGTAATCACGATTTAACATGGTTAGAACACTAACTCACACCAAGTCCTGTTTGTCCATCACCTTGTACTCACTTGCTGACCTTCACTGGCGCCCTGCACATCAATGCCTCAACTTTAAAATCCTTGTCCCTGTTTCCAAATTCCTCCCGAGAATCTTCCTCGGTGGCAGTGGTTAGCACTACTGCTTCACAGCACCAGGGGCCTGGGTTCGATTCTGGCCTTGGGTGACTGTTGGTGTAGAGTTTGCACATTCTCCCTGTGTCTGTGTGGGTTTCCTCCCTGTGCTCCAGTTTCCCTCCCAAAGGTAAGGAGGTTAGGCGTATTGGCCATGCTAAATTGTCCCTTAGTGTCCCAAGATGAGCAGATTAGGAGGATTACTTGATTTTCAAATTTGCTGACGGCACCACCATAGTGGTGGTGGCCAGCATAATTAAGGACCCCACACACCCTGGACATACTTTCTTCCACCTTCTTCCATCGGGAAAAAGATACAAAAGTCTGAGGTCACGTACCAACCGACTCAAGAACAGCTTCTTCCCTGCTGCCGTCAGACTTTTGAATGGACCTACCTTGCATTAAGTTAAGAACATAAGAACATAAGAAATAGGAGCAGGAGTAGGCCATCTAGCCCCTCGAGCCTGCCCCGCCATTCAATAAGATCATGGCTGATCTGAAGTGGATCAGTTCCACTTACCCGCCTGATCCCTATAACCCCTAATTCCCTTTCCGATCAGGAATCCATCTATCCGTGATTTAAACATAGTCAACGAGGTAGCCTCCACCACTTCAGTGGGCAGAGAATTCCAGAGATTCACCACCCTCTGAGAGAAGAAGTTCCTCCTCAACTCTGTCCTAAACTGACCCCCCTTTATTTTGAGGCTGTGCCCTCTAGTTCTAGCTTCCTTTCTAAGTGGAAAGAATCTCTCCACCTCTACCCTATCCAGCCCCTTCATTATCTTATAGGTCTCTATAAGATCCCCCCTCAGCCTTCTAAATTCCAACGAGTACAAACCCAATCTGCTCAGTCTCTCCTCATAATCAACATCCCTCATCTCTGGTATCAACCTGGTGATCCTTCTCTGCACTCCCTCCAAGGCCAATATATCCTTCCGCAAATAAGGGGACCAATACTGCACACAGTATTCCAGCTGCGGCCTCACCAATGCCCTGTACAGATGCAGCACGACATCTCTGCTTTTATATTCTATCCCTCTTGCAATATAGGCCAACATCCCATTTGCCTTCTTGATCACCTGTTGCACCTGCAGACTGGGTTTTTGCGTCTTATGCACAAGGACCCCCAGGTCCCTTTGCACAGTAGCATGTTGTAATTTTTTTCCATTTAGATAATAATCCAATTTGCTATTATTTCTTCCAAAGTGAATAACCTCGCATTTGTCAACGTTATACTCCATCTGCCAGATCCTCGCCCACTCACTCAGCCTGTCCAAATCTCTCTGCAGACCTTCTACGCCCTCCACACGATTCACTTTTCCACTTATCCTTGTGTCATCTGCAAACTTTGTTACCCTACACTCAGTCCCCTCCTCCAGATCGTCTATATAAATGGTAAATAGTTGAGGCCCCAGTACCGATCCCTGTGGCAAGCCACTAGTTACCATCTGCCAACCAGAAAAGCACACATTTTTTCCGATTCTCTGCTTCCTGTCGGATAGCCAATCCCCAATCACGCTAACACCCCACCCCCAACTCCGTGTGACCCAATCTTCTTCAGCAACCTTTTGTGAGGCACCTTATCAAACGCCTTTTGGAAATCCAAAAACACCACATCCACCGGTTCCCCTCCGTCAACCGTACTAGTCACATCTTCATAAAAATCCAACAAGTTTGTCAAGCACGACTTTCCCCTCATGATTCCATGCTGCGTCTGCTTAATCGAACCATTCTTATCCAGATGGCCTGCTATTTCTTCTTTAATGATGGATTCCAGCATTTTCCCAACTACAGTCGTTAAGCTAACCGGCCTGTAGTTACCCGCCTTTTGTCTATGTCCTTTTTTAAACAGCGGCGTAACATTAGCCGTTTTCCAATCGGCCGGCACTACCCCAGAATCCAACGAATTTTGATAAATAACCACTAACGCATCCGCTATTACCTCTGACATTTCTTTCAGTACCCTGGGATGCATTCCATCCGGGCCCGGATGGAAAGTTGAACTTTCTCTACACCCTAGCTATAACTGTAACACTACATTCTGCACCCTCTCCTTTCCTTCTCTATGAACGGTATGCTCTGTCTGTATAGCACACAAGAAACAATACTTTTCACTTTACGCTAATACATGTGACAATGATAAATCAAATCAAATCAAAGATTAGCAGGGAAAATGCGCGGGTTTATGGGATCAAGTGGGAGAATACACTGAGGTAGACTGCTCTTTTGGAGGGTCATTGCAAACTCGATGGGCCGAATGCCCTCCTTCAGCACTGTAGGGATTCTATAACCTGCTCCCCCTCCAGTCCTGCACCCATTCCAGATCACTGTGCTCCTCCGGTTCCAGCTTCCTGCGCATTCCATTATTCCGCCATTTTTGGGCGTGCCTTCTGTTACCTGGGCCCCATGCTCTTGAATTCCCTCCCTAAACTCATCTGTCCCTTGATCTCTCCTTCCTCCTTTAAAGACAGTCATTAAAACTTATCTCTGATCATGTTTATCTGTCAAAAGTCCTAACATCTCCTTTTGTGCTCAGTGTGAAATTTTGTCAGGGCACCACAGGACTGACTGTTCATTACTTTAAAGGTGCCAGATAAATGCAACCTGTTGTTGAGATAACCAGAGCTGTGAATGAACAAGAAATTTTTTTAAGGAGTTTCTTTTACTTAGATTTGACTTGATTTGATTTATTATTGTCACATGTATTAGTACACAGTGAAAAGTATTGTTTCTTGCACACTATACAGACAAAGCATACCGTTCATAGAGAAGGAAAGGACAGAGTGCAGAATGTAGTGTTACAGTCATAGTTGGGGTGTAGAGAAAGATCAACTTAGTGCGAGGTAGGTCCATTCAAAAGTCTGATGGCAGCAGGGAAGAAGCTGTTTTTGAGTTGTTTGTACACGATCTCAGACTGATGGAAGAAGGTGGAAAAGAGAATGTCCGGGGTGCGTGGGGTCATTGATTATGCTGGCTGCTTTTCCGAGGCAGCGGGAAGTGTAGACAGTGTCAATGGATGAGAGGCTGGTTTGCGTGATGGATTGGGCTTCATTCACGACCTTTTGTAGTTTCTTGCGGTCTTGGGCAGAGCAGGAGCCACACCAAGCTGGAACGTAGACAAGTTTTATTTTATAAATAATGCTTGGTCCATGAGATTCCCTGCATTGGTTTCAAATGCCAGAGGGGATCAGAAAGGAACATTCCAGATTATTTTCTGCCTTATTGGCTTCGTTTCTCTATTTTTGTCATTCCCGGGGGAGCACATTGCTCTGGGAGGTGGGGATGGGGTCTGAGGGATGGGGGAGGTGTTGTGGGAAATGTTTAATCAGATGATCCCACCATCATGAGATCACAGAATCAATATCTGGCCCATCGTGTCTCTGCTGATGAGAATTTCATTGCCCCGCTCTATACGGCAGGGCGGCGAGTTCCAAGTTATTACCACTTGCTGGGTAAAAAAAGCTCATCCTCACATCTCCCCTGCATCTCTTGGTTTTCATGATGTGGACACAGACGGCCTCAACCGGGATATTGGGTTCATGTCACAATATTTGTAACTCCCACAGTTGCGTGGACCTGCAGAGTTTCACTGGCTGTCTTGTCTGGAGACAATACACATCTTTTTAGCCTGTCTTGATGCTCTCTCCACTCCCATTGTTTTGTTTCTTAAAGACTGGATTAGTTGTAAGTATTCGCATTCCAACCATTATTCATGGAAATTGAGTCTGTGTCTTTATAAATTCTGTTTGTGAACAGAATTCCCACTCACCTGAAGAAGGGGCTTAGAGCCTCGAAAGCTTGTGTGGCTTTTGCTACCAAATAAACCTGTTGGACTTTAACCTGGTGTTGTTAAACTTCTTACTCTCTTGGTTTTAACAGCTCTGACGAAGAGTCATCCAGACTCGAAACGTTGGCTCTATTCTCTCTGCACATTCGCTGTCAGACCTGCTGAGTTTCAACAGCATTTTCTGTTTTTGTTTCAGATTCCAGCGTCCGCAGTATTTTGCTTGATGATTTGCTGACTGTTTATCTGTGTTAGGCTGGAGGGATTCAGGAAGTGAAATTCAGGACCTTGCCGTATGGGCTCGTGTTTATAAAAGACACAGACGCTGCAATTTTATTTTGAATGACCACTGCAGAAAGACATTGAGTTCATTATCTGTGGTTCAGAAAAACCCCTTCTAACTGGAAGAGAAAGAAAACTCAAAGGTGAAATGACTGATCGACAAGCGGAGAGAGAGGACATTTTGGCTGCAGACTTTTTCATAAATTACAGGTTCAGTCATCTTAAAATTTAACTCCCGAGTCTTAGAACTGGGAGAGGGGAGCCAAAATTCTTGCAGTTATTTTAAATGGATTATCAGTGGTAATGGTGTTATGCAATCATAAAATGTTGATTGGGATTATGAACAGTGTTTTCCAATGACATGCTGGTCAATAGCGAATAGTTGGTTCTGATGCTGTGCCTTGAGCATAGAAGAATAATGAGTGATATAATTTAGGTATTTAAGGCGATTAAATGATACAATAGGAGAACTAGAGAACAGAAATAGTCCATTAGGCTCTTCAAACCTACTCTGCCATTCATAGAATCATAGAATTCCTACAGTGCAGAAAGAGGCCATTTGGCCCAACAAGTCTGCACTGACCCAATCCTACTTGATTGCTATGCTGGTCCCCCTGGTACTAAGGAGCGATTTGGCCTGGTCAATCAACCTAACCTACACATCTTTGGACTGTGGGAGGAAACCAGAGCACCCAGAGGAAACCCATGCAGACATGGGGAGAATGTGCAAACTCCACACAGTCACCTGAGGCTGGAATTGAACCCGGGTCCCTGGCGCTGTGAAGCAGTGGCACACTATGCCATTGTGCCACCCATTCGATAAGATCATTTATGCTCAATATCCCTATATCCTTTTATTTCCTTCCTCCTCCTTCAGGTACCATGGCCAAAGAGGTCATTGGCAACCATGGACTTCCATTAGACTGGTTCATGGTTATGGTTTTCCATTGCCTAGGGCTGTCCAGAAAACTCTCTCGTTCCTTACCACCCACCGTCAGGTGTATTGGAAGGATTAACAGGCCAAGAAAGTAAAATATAAATAACGGGTTAACTCAGAAAATATGGGTTAGCATGACTTGTTAGAGAGGATAGCATGGCTCGAATAAAACTAAGGCATACAATGAATGGAATGCCCTAGGAAGGAAGCTAAAACCACATTAGTGATTTAATTATGAGTGTAATTGTATTCTGGTAAAGACCTATTGCGTAAACAATGTAGGAAATCCATTGTATTGAGGAATGTGATTAGATTTGTACAGAATTGAATATATGTTCATACGATTGGATCTGTATAAAAGACGGCTGATGTGATTAGATCTGTGCAGAATTGAATATACTCGTATGATTAGACCTGTATAAAAGACTGCTGTAACAGAACAACTTTGAGCAGATCCTTTAGATCTCTCCCAATGGCCATTGTAAGCGCAAAATAAAATAATATTGTGTGGATTTGCCGCGATGTAGGTTGGTCTTTAAAATTTTCTTTAACAAGGCTGATAATCACGTGCTTGGACATTTTATGAACACACCTTCTGTCTGCATGAAGTCCTGAAGTGAAACATGAACCCAGAGCTTCTGGCCCAGAGGTAGGGATGCTACCCACCGTGCCATTAGACCTCCTTTTGATTCCCTTAACGCCCAAGAATCTGTCGACTTCTGTCTTGCATATACTTAATGACTAAGCATCCATTATTTCCTCTGGTGAGAGTGAGTTCAGAATGAGGGGGGCGTAACCCTAAAAATAGAGCAAGGCTGAGAAGAAATGATGCCATGAAGCACTGCCAAACACTAAGGGATGGTGGAATTCTGGAAACCTTGTTCTCAAAAGGCTGTGGACGCTGTGAGACAAACAGAACACTCAAAATTAAGATCAAACATTTTTAATGATAAGATTATCAAAGGGTATCAAACCAAGGTGGGTAAATGGAATTCAGGCGGATCAACCATGATCTAACTCAAGTGGCAGATGAGGCTTTTTTAATTTGTTCACTGGACGTGGGTGTCGCTGACTAGGCCAACACTTATTGCCCATTCCTAATTGCCCTCGAGAAGGTGGTGGTGAGCTGCCTTCTTGAACCGCTGCAGTCACTGTGGTGTACATGTGCCCACAGTGCCATTATGGAGGGTTTTGACCCAGTGACAGTGAAGGAACGGTGATATATTTCCAAGTCCGGATGGTGAGTATCTTGGAGGGGAACTTGCTGGTGGTGGTGCTCCCATGTGTCTGCTGCCCTTGTCCTGCTAGATTGTAGAGATCATGGATTTAGGAGTCATAGAGGTTTACAGCATGGAAACAGGCCCTTTGGTCCAACTTGCCCCTGCCGCCCAGTTTTTACCACTAAGCCAATCCCAATTGCCCACATTTGGTCCATATACCTCTATACCAATTTTACCCATGTAACTGTCCAAATGCTTTTTAAAAGACAAAATTGTACCCGCCTCTACTACTACCTCTGGCAGCTTGTTCCAGACACTCACCACCCTCTGTGTGAAAAAATTGCTCCTCTGGACCCTTTTGTATCTCTCCTCTCTCACCGTAAACCTATCCCCTCTAGTTTTAAACTCCCCTATCTTTGGGAAAAGATATTGACTATCTAGCTGATCTATGCCCCTCATTATTTTATAGACCTCTATAAGATCACTCCTAATCCTCCTATGTTCCAGAGAAAGTCTCCTTATAACTCAATCCATCAAGTACCGGTGGCATGCTAGTAAATCTTTCTAGTTTAAGGAGAAGCTTTCTAAGCACACTTGGCGAGTTGCTGCAATGCACTTGCGGATGGATACACACTGCTGGGTCATCCTGACTCGAAACCTTGGGCGGCACAGTGGTGAGCACTGCTGCCTCATAGCGCCAGGGACCCGGGTTCAATTCCGATCTCAGGTCACTGTCTGTGTGGAGTTTGCACATTCTCCCTGTGTCTGCATGGGTTTCCTTCGGGTACTCCGGTTTCCTTCCACAATCCAAAGATGTGCAGGTTAGGTTGATTGGCCATGCTAAATTGACCCTAGTGTCACGTGATTAGCAGGGTAAATATGTGGGGTTACAGGAATAGGGCCTGGCCGGGATTGTGGTTGGTGCAGACTCAATGGGCCAAATGGCTCCTTCTGCACTGTAGGGATTCTATGAAAAATTGGCTCTATTCTCTCTCCCACAGGTGCTGTCAGACCTGCTGAGATTTTCCAGCATTTTTTGTTTTTGTTACACATACTGTCACTGTGCATGGGAGCGAATGTTTAAGGCGGTGCCAATCAAGCAGGCTGCTTTATCTTGGATGATGCCGAGCTTCTTGAGTGCTGTTGAAGCTGCGCTTATCCAGAATAAAGTAAAGAATATTTAATCACACACCCGATGTGTCCTGTAGATGGAGCAGTCAAAATAATGATAGGAGTCAGCAATTTAATTAAAGGTTAAGTGAACTTTCCACGGCCGAGTGCGTGAAACCTGAAACTGATCACTATCAGAATCATAATCCGATTGATCAAGGTCACGCTGCAATGGATTAGCCCAAGTCCACTGAGTCAGGTTACCGCAGTTCATCATGACCCAGTCCATCTGCAGCAACTAGAAGCAGATAAAAGAAACGACAGTGTAAACCTTTTTTGACAACACAGCTGAACTCTGAAATGGCTCAATTTTCTCAGCACATGTTGTCACAGGAAGAGTTCACTGAATGGTCTCAGTTGCCCCTGCAGGCTGTCCACCGCGCACTGTGGCACAAATGTTCAATACACCCAACAGCTCGTGTTGGCTGGATCACAGAGAGCAGGTCAGCAATTCCCGGGAATGTTTTCAGCATGGGGGAGAGAGCGTCCGCAGGGGAAATTCACACCGGGACTGGTTCCTGCCGCTGAAACATCACAAAATGTCCCCAATCGCCACTGGCCACTCATCAACGCAGCTCCTCAACTCCTACTTCCCCTTTGTCCCACATACAAAGCAGCAGAAGTGGCCCGGGTTTCCTGCATCTCAATGCTGTTCGTGGATCTTGATGCAGGCAAATCATCTGCTGCACTCCCAGCCTGAACAGTCTTCAGCAATGAATTGATCATGGAATCAAGTCTGCACCGACTGCAATCCCACCCAGGCCCTATCCCCATAAACCCATTCATTTGCCCGAGCTACTCCGCCTGTGCGATGACTTCAGCCAGGCTAATGAGGTTGGCTTGCTAGAGTATGAACTACTTGATGAGTCTTGCCGGCCGCGGTGGCATGCGCCTGTAATCCGGCGACTCGGAGGCTGAGGTTATTGGACTGCTTGAGATCAGGAGTTCTGGGCTGCAGCGGACTGTGCCGATCAGGTGAGCTCACTAAGCTGGGCATCGATATGGTGTCCCCAGAGGAATCCGGGATCACCAGGTCGTGTAAAGAGGGGTGAATCGGTCCAGGTCGGTGACGGAGCAGGTCAAAGCCCCCATGCCCGTGAATAGATGTTGCAGTGCAGCCTGGTTGACACAGTGAAACATACCTGATGAGTCCTAATTGGTGGTTAAATCAGAGAGCCTCATGCTCCCTATTTAAAGCAGGTGTGTCAGACTCCCAGCCTGCATTCAGCAGGGAGCAACTGGAGAGCTGGCTGTGTACAGATGTATGGTGTAAATAAAGTAACTTGGTGACAGGACTTTCGCCTCCGTGGGGTTATTACACTCTGACACTAAGGGACAATTTTTTTTCCAAGATAGCGCCGGAACAAGGCGACTTCTTGTAGCTGCGACCAGCGTATCTTCTAATTCTATCTTTTACTCTCGTTTTATGTTTCTGAAACTTCATTCTAACTCTTTTAAACTCTCTAACAATGCTTTTGAATGGACCTACCTTGCATTAAGTTGATCTTTCTCTGCACCTTAGCAATGACTGTAACACTACATTCTTCACTCTCTCGTTTCCTTCTCTATGAACAGTATGCTCTGTCTGTATAGCGCCCAAGAAACAATACTTTTCACTGTGTGCTAATACATGTGAAAATAATAAATCAAATCACAAAATTTAGAATGGCCAAACACCTAACCCGCACATCTTTGGACTGTGGGAGGAAACCGGGGCACCCGGAGGAAACCCACGCTGACACGAGGAGAACGTGCAAACTCCACACAGAGTGTGACCCAAGCCGGGAATCGAACCCAGGTCCCTGGCGCTGTGTGGCAGCAGTGCTAACCACTGTGCTACCGTGCCGTTGCAATACCCCCTCCCCCAGGCTCTTTGAGATGTATCCCAGAAATGTGATCAGCTGTTATTGAAATACACATCTTTCCTTCAAAGCACAAGAACCTGAGGAATGTCTGACCTTAAGACACTAAAAGTATTGAATAATTGAAGATATCAATTACAGCCAACCGTACATAATTGGCAAGCATTAGCGACATATATAATCTGAAACCGCTTGCTCTGTTAAACAATAGCCTGACAAATAGCAGCTAGTCGAGGCTCAACAGTCCGAATCCTAAAGGCAACTGATAAGGGATCTGAGCAATGGTTCCTTTCAGAAAGCTCTTGAACTATCATAGGTTCACGTGTAAGATCAATAATGAACCTCTAAGCATAAAAACAGGAGCTAAATAAATACATTAGAATCAGCTGCTAGTGACTCTGCCCTTGGCTTATCCGCCCCTGCTATTCACTCAATCAGAATCTCAGCTGCCACCATTAATCGCTAGGTTTAAAATGTTTTCACTGATCTGCAACGCGGTGCCTGCAAGGATAGCGTAAGCAGATTCAGTTGTGACTTTCAAGAAAGGATTTAGATAAATACTTGAAAAGGAAGAATTGCCGGGGCTCTGGGGAAAGGTCAGGGAAGAGTGGGACTAATTAGATAGTGCTTTCAAAAAGGAGTGGCACTGACATGATGGGCTGAGTGGTCTCATTTGCTGCTGAGGTCCCACGGTAAACAACAACATTTTAGAATGCCCCACTGCTTTCATCCTTCAAAAAAATATTTATTAGTGTCACAAGTAGGCTTACATTAACACTGCAATGAAGTTACTGTGAAAATCCCCTAGTCGCCACACTCCGGCGCCTGTTCAGGTACACTGAGGGAGAATTTAGCACCTAACCAACACGTCTTTGGACTGTGGGAGGAAACCGGGCTGCCCGGAGGAAACCCACGCAGACACGGGGAGAACGTGCACAGTCCAGGCAGACAGTGACCCAAAGCCGGGAATCGAAGCCGGGTTCCTGGCACTGTGAGGCAGCAGTGCTAAGCACTGTGCCACTCAACCTGATTTGCCTATCCATGCTTTGTGTTACTCCATCATCAATCTTAAGTCCTCTTTTGTTCCGGATTGTTCCTATTCAACTGGTGAGTTGGGATGATATGGAAGCTCTCAGAGGAGCTCTAAACATGAACTTGTGACAAAGCAATCCTCAAACTGTGCATTTACTAAAAACAAAAACACAAGAGCGGGGGACCGGAGTAGGCCATTCGGCCCAATTAACCTTGCTCTCCCATTCACGGTACGGTACGGTAGCACAGTGGTTAGCACTGCTGCTTCACAGCTCCAGGGTCCCGGGTTCGATTCCCGGCTCGGGTCACTGTCTGTGTGGAGTTTGCACATTCTCCTCGTGTCTGCGTGGGTTTCCTCCGGGTGCTCCGGTTTCCTCCCACAGTCCAAAGATGTGCAGGTTAGGTTGATTGGCCATGCTAGAATTGCCCCTTAGTGTCGTGGGTTAGAGGGATTAGTGGGTAAATATCTGGGGGTAGGGCCTGGGTGGGATTGTGGTCGGTGCAGACTCGGTGGGCCGAATGGCCTCCTTCTGCACTGTAGGGTTTCTATGTTTCAATAAGACCATGGCTGATCTGATGTTGGCCTCAACTCCACTTTCTTGCCTGTTCCCCCAACACCTCCATCCGTCCTTTGATCTCTTTTATCAATAAAAAATCTAACTCAGCCTTCTACCTATTCAGTGAGTCTGCCTCTATTGCTCACTGGAACAGACAACTTCACACAGCAAATGATCCTCTGAGAATAAAAATATCCCCTAATATCTTAGATGGGAGACCCCTAACTTTTAAACCGTGCACCCTCGTTTTTGACTCTCCCGCAAAGGGACACATTCTCTCAGCATGCAAAGTACTGATTATTGGCAAGAGAAGCTCTGTAGATCAGTATTAAACTGGACTTGTGTCGAGTGCGTTTGACAGAATAGCAGAGACATAAACATTTATCGACAGATGGAAATAAATAACAATAGGGTCTGCTTGGGTGTTTGCCAGTGCAAGTGGGCAGAAAATCACCGTGTGAGGCAGACATGAATGTGAATGCCAGGGCTATGCAGTTCAAACTGAGGGAAATAGAGAGAAAATATTGGGAGAACACAGAGCCCAGCTACAGGTTTTTGCTATATTGGGCGTTGCAGAGCTGAAGGTCTAATTTTACACATAAGCCTCGTGCATTACTTCACCTGAACCTGTCAGCGTAACTTTCTATTCCTTTCTCCCTCATATAACGTTTATTTATTAGTCACAAGTAAGGCTTACATTAACACTGCAATGAAGTTATTGTGAAATTCCCCTAGTCGCCACACTCCGGCGTCTGTTCAGGTCAATTCACCTAACCAGCACTTCTTTCAGAATGTGGGAGGAAACCGGAGCACCCGGAGGAAACCCACGCAGATACGCGGAGAACATGCAAACTCCACACAGACAGTGACCCAAGCGTGAATTGAACCCGGCTCCCTGGCGCTGTGAAGCAACAGTGCTAACCACTGTGTTACCATGTCACCCCATATTTATATGGCTTCTCTTTAGATGCATCACTATCTCAACTACTCCACACGGTTGCAAGTTCTAAGGGCAGGATTCTCAATCTCATCCGTGGTAGCCCCACTGCAAGTGACCATGGAGAATTTTGGCACTCAGCCAAAACTCCATTCACTGCAGCGGCACCAAAAAATCCCAGCCGCGGATGTTTTCGGCATGCGTTTATGAAAGGGAGATGGTGGGGCATTGGTAATGCAGTGGACTTGTAACCCAGAGGTCCAGGCTAACATTCTGGGGGACGTGGGTTTAAATACCACCGCGGCAGCAGGAATATAAAATCTGGAATAGTATATGATAGTAATGCTGACCATAAAACAGTGTCGATTGTTGTAAAAAACCCATCTGGTTCACTAATGTCCTTTAGGGAAGGAAATCCGCCGTCCTTACCCGGTCTGGCCTACATGTGACTCCAGAGCCACAGCAATGTGGTTGACTCATTAAATGGCCCAGCAAGCTATACCACTCAGCTGAGGGGCAATCAGGGATGGGCAGCAAATGCTGGCCTTAAGGGTGGCACCCACATCCTATGAAGGAATAATTGAAAAATTCTACCCACTGTCGGGGTGAAGATGTTCCTCCTGATTGGGACAAAGAGTGCTGTTCCTTTGTCCTCACAGGAATCCTGCTGGTATTCCCTCCATGAAAACACCCATCGACACCTCAGGACAAGGAGCCCCTGGGAAATGATTTCTGCCTTGCCCAGAGTTAAAGTTCTTTTAGAAACCAGCATTTCAAAAGGCTCGACATTTGAAACATTCTGCAACTAACAGGTGTGCTGTATCTCTTTACCGAGAAGGTTGCTTTGGTGGGAGGGTGAATGATTGAACCTGTGCAAAAGAAAAAAACTTTGGTACTCTTCCAAAGTGCTTAAAGACCACATTTTCTGTTTATTGTCAGGGACATCTCAATAGTGTCACAGGGTAGGGAAGAGGCAGCCCAATTAATTGGTGCGACTCTTAAATGACTCTTTCCTTCCAGGTTAATTGTCCTAAGGACGGACAAACCTCCAGGATCATCCTGGAACATTGAGGGTTAGTCTCTGACACTGCCATGAAAAACCAAGGATAAACAGAATTCACGTTCAAACAACTGGAGGTTTCCATTAAAACATTTCTCTGGACATATTTGTTTGTTAGTTACGCAAATATTGGGATTGGAAGAAAAGGCTGACCAAGTTGGGAGGCTGGAATCTCCAGGGTTGTGCTCAGAGTTGGCAAACCTATTTGTCCAGCCAGGTGCCGAAAAGACACTTTGAACCCACCACCATTAACAGTCACATATGTCCGAAGTCCAAGTTGGTTTCTGCTTCTGATGCTGGAACAGAAAATACCTTTGATTGACTATAAAGCACGTTGGGATGTACTGAGGTCATGAACGCTGCTACTGAAATACAAATGCTTCTTCAATTTTTGGATTTAGACTTGAATCCTCTGACTCAGAAGCGAGCGTCTACCCAATGAGCAATAGCTGACACCGCCCAAAAAACTTACAAACAGTTATGGATAGAATGTCAGTGCAGAGTCTGCACGTTCTCCCCGTGTCTGTGTGGGTCTTCTCCGGTTTCCTCCCACAGTGCTGGTTAGGTGCATTGGCCGTGCTAAATTCTCCCTCAGTGTACCCGAACAGGCGCTGGAGTGTGGCGACTAAGGGATTTTCACAGTAACTTCACTGTAGTGTTAATTATAGTGACACTAATAAATACATTTTAAAACTAAACAATCTTCTTTGCCGCAGAAGGCTGTGCAGGCCAGGTCATTGAGTGTCTTTAAGACAGAGATAGATAGGTTCTTGATTAATAAGGGGATCAGGGGTTATGAGGAAAAGGCAGGAGAATGGGGATGAGAAAAAAATCAGCCATGATTGAATGGCAGAGCAGACTCGATGGGCCGAGTGGCCTAATTCTGTTCCTATGTCTTATGGTCTTCTTTTGTTTTTAACTGAGAAAGACCAAGAAGCAGATTTCACAGAACCAGCTACAGGTAATAGGAATGGGCAATAAATGTTGGGCTAGCCAGTATACTGTTCACTGTATACTAACTAATATATGTGACAACAATAAATTAAATCAAATCAAATCAATGAGTGACACCCACATCTCACGAAAAAGTGAAAAACACCAGACATGACAGGAGACACGATATACCAAGTGGCTTTTAAAACTGCAAATTGGACAACTGAAGGAGTTAATGAGCTCCGCGGAGCTGCTGAACTGCACTTGTTATTTTTCAGTTCCAGGAGAATTACTTTTCAAGCTATTAAGCAGTTAGCGACGCAGAAACATACCGTTTCAGAGGCTATCTGAAGTGATAATTTCACTGCTATCATTACATGGCCTCCCTCACCCTTCATTATCACATCAGTTGGAATAAGAAATAGGGAAGAGTTCAAAATCTGCCTGCACAGATTGCTTCTATGGATACAAAGTCCAAAATCCAGCACCCTCACAACTGAAACCCTGCCGGATTTTTCTGGATATTGGGCATCCAACTTGTACAGCGCCCGAATATAATAAAGACCCTAAAACTGGTGCAGAACCCGAAACCGGCGCAGACCCTGAAACTGATAGAGTCATAGAGGTATACAGCACGGAAACAGGCCCTTCGGCCCCACTGATGGTCATCCTGAAACTGATGCAGACCTTAAACCGTGGGCGGCACGGTGCCACAGTGGTTAGCACTGCTGCCTCACAGTGCCAGGGACCCTGGGTTGGATTCCCGACTTGGGTCACTGACTGCGCAGAGTTTGCACGTTCTCCCCGTGTCTGCATGGGTTTCCTCAGGGTGCTCCGGTTTCCTCCTACAGTCTGAAAGATGTGCTGGTTAGGTGGATTGGTCATGCTAAATTCTCCCTCAGTGTACCCAAACAGGCGCTGGAGTGTGGCGACTAGGGGATTTTCACAGTAACTTCATTGCAGTGTTAATGTAAGCCTACTTGCGACACTAATAAACTTTAACTTTACATTTTTTACAACCAGACCAGCACGCCATTTCGAACATGTCCTATTTTCAGATAGCTGGATTTTGGGTTCCACTCCTGTATTAGTTTGTTCAAACGCAACAGTAACACTCTTAACAGTACTATGCTCAATCAACTCGTGAACTGATAGTGTTGTTTTCCCCTCTATATTAATTGTATACTGATTGTGTTTAATTTAATGCACGTTGTGCACATTTACTTGTGCTCTTGTAAATAAAAACAGACTCAAACTGTGGTTGTAGGGTTAGGAGGTGGACATTTGCTATCCGCATCGCTGTCATTAAAAGTTTATAAGTAGTGTAAAAATTGGCTCCAGCACTATCCTTTGCTACCAGGCTTTCTAGAATAGAACAATCGAAAGTAATTTACAGAACCACACATTGCAAACACCTAGAAAAACTGACTCTCAGAGTCACTTATGGAACAAGAGAAGACCATTTGGACCGTTGAGTCTATGCTAGCTCTGCATGGAACAATCCAATCAATCCTACTCTATTCCTGTAACCTTGCAAAGTTTATTTCCTTCAAGGGTCCATCTAATTTTCCTTTGAAATCAATTATTGTCTCAGCTTCTATCATCCTCATCGCCAGTGAGTTCCTGGGCATTACCATTCGCTGTGTAAATAAGGTCTTTTGCACGTCTTCCCTGTACCTCTTGCCCAAAACCTAAACCTGTGTCCCTGGTCCTTGTACCATCAGCTAACAGGAACAGTTTCTTCCTTATCTATTTTAACCAAACCTGTCACAGAATCCTGTACACTTTAAGCATATGTTCCCTCAATTTTCTTCCGTTCCGGTGAGAACAACCTCAGTTTCTGCAATCTGACCTTGTTGCTAAAATCCCTTGATCCCTGGGACCAGAAAGGAAATTTACTCTAAGATCAGGAAAGGCAGCTCGGGTCCATCATCTTTTGCCTGCCTATCTGTACCAACAAAACTTACATTTAAAAACACAAATCAGGCTAAACTAAAACAGGAAGTGCTGGAAGAATTCAGCAGATCTGGCAGCATAGAGTCATTGGGCGGGACTTTCCGCTCACGCTTGCCCCGAAACCAGAAAATCCCCCCCAGGTTCAACGGACGTTTCCATGGTCCACCCTCGCCCGCATAGAGATACATAGCACCGAAACGGGCCCTATTTTAACCAGGGTGGTCTCAAATCATCAGTTCTCGTCATTTATTGCATCAAGTTGCAGGTATAGAGGGTTTGCTAGAAAGAATACAGATCAAGACTGGCCCAGTTTTATTGTTGGGGGCATTAGGTTACTTGGTTTCCTTTACTGTGCTTCTATCAAATATGGAAACACTTGAACCTGGGAATAAAGAATACATTTGAAAGAAGTATGATTCACTCAAGAGAGGGGGGAAAGGTTTAAAGTGTATTTATTAGTCATAAGTAAGCTTACCTTTATGAAGTTACTGTAAAAATCCCCTAGTCGCCACACTCTGGCGCCTGTTCGGGTACACTGAGGAAGAATTTAGCACGGCCAATGCACCTAACCAGCACATCTTTCGGACTGTGGGAGGAAACCAGAGCACCCGGAGGAAACTCATGCAGACACGGGGAGAACGTGCAGACTCCGCACAGACAGTGACCCAAGCCAGGAATTGAACCCGGGTCCCTGACGCTGTGAGGCAGCAGTGCCAACCACTGTGCCACCGTGCCGCCCTAGAAAGAAGGGAATGATGAATTCATGGATATCGCAGTCATTGAACAGGACGAGCATTTTTGTCCTCTTGTTTTAAAAAAGCCCAGTTTTTGTTTATCCCTTTGTAACGATATCCCTAGAATTGAGTATCAATCGGTGTAGGTAAAGGATGTTTCCAATTGGCCAAGAACCATTGTAAAACCTCCACATCCCATCTACAAGCAGCTCATGTTCAAATTTCAGATTGAATCGCTGTGGAGAACAGCTCATCGCGTTGCTATGCTTTTCTTAGCAACAATGGCACTGGACATGCATATCAAACTTGCAAGGACTGCAGTAAGGACACTCCTGCAAAGAACAACAACAGGCATTTAGGTAGCGCCTTGAATACAATAAAACACCCCAAGGCACTTCGCAGGAATGTAATCAGAGAAGATTCGACACTAAGTCATATAAGCAGATATTCGGCCGATGATCAATAGCTTGGTCATAGAAGGAGATTGTAAGCAGCAACTTAAAGGTAGAGAGGGAGTTTGAGAGGTGGAGGGGTTTAGGGAGGGAATTCCAGAGCCGAGGGCTCAGGTGTCTGAAGGCACCACCACCAATAGTGACGCGATTAAAATCGGGGATGCTCAAGAGGCCAGAATTGGAGGATTGTGGGGCTGGAGATGGCTACAGGGATAAACACAGTAAGAGTTTTAACAACACCAGGTTAAAGTCCAACAGGTTTATTTGGTAGCAAATGCCATTAGCTTTCGGAGCGCTGCTCCTTCGTCAGATGGAGTGGAAATCTGCTCTCAAACAGGGCACAGAGACACAAAATCAAGTTACAGAATACTGATTAGAATGCGAATCTCTACAACCAACCAGGTCTTAAAGATACAGACAATGTGAGTGGAGGGAGTATTAAGCACAGGTTAAAGAGATGTGTGTTGTCTCCAGACAGGAAACAATACACATCTCTTTAACCTGTACTTAGTGCTCCCTCCACTCACATTGTCTGTATCTTTAAGACCTGGTTGGCTGTAGAGATTCGCATTCTAATCAGTATTCTGTAACTTGATTTTGTGTCTCTGTGCCCTGTTTGAGAGCAGATTTCCACTCCATCTGACGAAGGAGCAGCGCTCCGAAAGCTAATGGCATTTGCTACCAAATAAACCTGTTGGTCTTTAATCTGGTGTTGTTAAAACTCTTACTGTGTTTACCCCAGTCCAACGCCGGCATCTCCACTACAGGGATAAAGACAGAATGGGGGGGAGGAGGGGGGTGTTGGGGTGAGATCATGGAGGGATTTGAAAAAGAGGTTTAGAATTTTAACTCTGAGGCGTTGCTAGATTTGGAGTCAATGCAATTGGTGAACACAGGGCGATGGGTGAGCACTGCCTTAGTGTTAATTAGGATACAGAGAACTTGAGATAGGTTGAGGTTTATGCAGGTCGGAAACTGGGAGCCCATAGAAATCATAGAAACCCTACAGTGCAGAAGGAGGCCATTCGGCCCATCGAGTCTGCACCGACCACAATCCCACCCAGGCCCTACCCCCACATATTTACCCGCTAATCCCTCTAACCTACACATCCCAGGACTCTAAGGGGCAATTTTTAACCTGGCCAATCAACCTAACCCGCACATCTTTGGACTGTGGGAGGAAACCGGAGCACCCGGAGGAAACCCACGCAGACACGAGGAGAATGTGCAAACTCCACACAGACAGTGACCCGAGCCGGGAATCGAACCCGGGACCCTGGAGCTGTGAAGCAGCAGTGCTAACCACTGTGCTACCGTGCCGCCCAGTTAGGAAAGAATTGGAATAGTCAAGTCAAGAGGTAACAAAGGCATTAATTAGGGCATCAATAGAGATAAGCTGAAGGGTGAAGACCCCCAACTAAATCCAAACCACATCCCAACAAAAGCTTCAGGTCAATGAAACATTCTGTGTAGTATGGGGTGGCACAGCGGTTAGCACTGCTGCCTCACAGCGCCAAAGACCTGGGTTCGATCCCTGGCTTGGGTCACTGTCTGTGCAGAGTTTGCACGTCCTCCCCATGTCTACGTGGGTTTCCTCCGGGTGCTCTGGTTTCCTCCCACACTCCAAAGCTGCACAGGTTAGTTGGATTGGGCAAGGAGGAGGCGGGTAGGACCTTTCAGAGAGTCGGTGCAGACTTGATGGGCCTCATTCTGATTTGTGGGGATTCTATCAACTCATTGATTAGGAAGAATACAAGAACTTGCATTTCTATAGCACCTTTTGTGTCCTCAGCACCAGCATGCCTCGAAGCACTTTAAGCCAATAGGGGTACTTTTGAAGTGTAGTAATGTAAGTAACACAGAAAGCTACCTCATCAATGTGGAGGGATAAATGTTGGCCAGGACTGTGGGAGAATTCCGCTACTCTGCTTCAAGTAGTCCCTTGGGTCCTTTTACACAAAACTGAGAGGATGAAGTGGGCACCGCTGGACATTTCATCTGAGAAGCAGCGCCTTCAGTAGTGCAACACTCCCTCAGTACTGCAGTGGAGTGTCAGCCTGGATTGAGAGCTCAGGTATGTGGGATACAACCTTCTGAGTTAAGAAGACTGCCCACTGAGTCTCTTTGAAGTTTTCCTGTTCAATTATCTGCACCGGCTGTTTGATCCATACTTAAGATCTCACGGCCTGAGCTTTTATTTGATCAGATTAAACAGATCCTATAAAGTACATTCTAGAAATAATCAGTTTTCAGATTACCATCCACAAGCTGTGCACATCGCAAAAGACAGCTCATTACTGTAGAATCCAAGTGATAAAATGGATTTCAGCAGCAAATTGCCAGTGGAGAAATTATTCTATTTTATTTACTTGAATGCCATTTAATGGAAATTCAAATGTGCAAATGACAATCGTCTTCCACAGTTCAAGGAGAGGGAGACAGAGAGAACGAGAGAGACTTGTATTCCGATTCTCAAACTCTTACAAGTTGGGCTCACGTAACGACCCTTTCCTGATTTACGCCAAACTGCTTTTACTCCTGGGGGCGTAGGGGAGAAATGTGTGGGCTCAGTGTATATATAAAGATTTGCATTGGGGGGGGTGGGGGGGGGGGGGGGGTGGAGATCCCAAAGTGATTTACAGCCAATGAAATGCATGTGAAACGCAGTCACTGTTGCAATGAAGGAAACTTGACAGCCAATCCGCACACAGCAAGCTCCCACAATGACCAGATAACTGGCTTGTAATACTGGTTGATGGATCAATAATTGGCCTGTGGAAAACCCCCCTACTCTCCCTGCGGTCCTTCATGTCCAGCTGAGAGGGCAGACAGAGCCCCAGTTTAACACCTTTTTTATTATTAATTCATGGGACATGGACATCGCTGACTGGGCCAGCGTTTATTGCCCATCCCTAGTTGCCCTTATTCTGAGGGCAGTTGAGAGTCAACTACATTGCTGTGGCTCTGGAGTCACATGTAGACCAGACTAGACAAGGACGGCAGATTTCCTTCCCTAAAGGACATCAGTGAACCAGATGGATTTTTCCAACAATCGGCAATGGTTTCACAATCATCAGTAGATTCTTAATTTCAGATATTTTTTATTGAATTCAAATTCCACCATCTGCCATGGCGGGGTTTGAACCTGGGTCCCCAGAACATTAGTTGAGTTTCTGGATTAATAATCGAGCAATAATACCACTAGGCCATCGTCTTCCCATCTCATCGGAAAAAAGGCACTTCCAACAGTACTCCCTCAGTACTGCACTGGGACTGCCAACCTGGATTTTGTGCTCAAATCTCTGGAATGGAACTTGAACACAGAACCATCAGACAGAGACAGGATTACTGCAGATTTGGTCTGGGAATATGCGCTCAGATCGGAATTTCTTTTGGAAGTTCGGAGTTGTAATTAATCCACATAAAAACTTTGATCAAAATGAATGGCGCAGCAGGCTTGAAGTGCCGAACGGCCCCACTCCTGCTTCTAGTTTTTATGCTCCGTCTGTCAAACTTCCGGGGTCTTACACCAGCCCGTTTCTCCTTTATATTATTCATAGAATCCATAGAATCCCTACAGTGCAGAAGGAGGCCATTCGGCCTATTGAGTCTGTACCAACCACAATCCCATCCAGGCCCTATTCCTGTAACCCCACATATTTACCCTGCCAATCCCCTGACACTAGGGTCAGTTCAGCATGGCCAATCCACCTAACCCGCACATGGAAAAAGCAAGTATTCCCAAAATCGACAGATTCCCTCTGCAACAGAAAATGTCTTCTGCTCAATCACCCTCGGTTACAGCTCGGCCCTTTGCTGTACCAAGGCCTTAAGCAGCCCAGTCAGTTCACCGCGGTTTGAGAGACACAGAATAAAACATTGCACATCACATGTCCTCATGCTGGTATCCTTATAAACCAGGGGGACTTGGTGAGTGATGCCACAGGAGGTTTGCTCATAGACTTTGCTGTGCTTTTCACCAACGCAACTTAGCAAAGTGATTTGGAGGTGCAATGGGTTAGCACACAGCCCTGATGCTTGGTGATAGTGTGCTATAAACCTTGGTTTTATGGCTTTTTTAAAAAACTCATTCATAGATGTAGGCATTGCTGGAATTCTGATAAAAAGCAGGTCATTGGTTTTAATTTTTTTTTCATATGTTCATTGGGGCATTGCTTGCAAATGTAGCATTTATTGTCCATCCTTAATTACCCTCAGGCAGATGGTGGTGAGCCATCTTAGCACAGGAAACAGGCCCTTCGGCCCACCTGTGGTGGTCTTCTTGAACCACCGCAGTCCATCTAGTGTAGGTACAGCCACAGTGCTGGTAGCGAAGGAATTCCGGGTTTTAGGCCCATCGACAGTGAAGGAACGGTGATATATTTCCAGGTCAGGATGGTACATGGCTGGGAGGGGAGTTTGTAAGTTGCGATGTTCCCGTGGGGCTGTTGCCCATGTCCTTCTAGGTGGTAGAGGTCAAGGGGTTGGGAGATGCTGTTGAAGGAGGCTTGGTAAGTTGCTGGAGTGGTTGCAAGAGATTAGCACATGATGCTTACACCCTTAAGTCGAGTGGTTAGACCTCAGTCACACTGTTAATGTAGAGCGGAGGGCTCTTTTGCTCTCCAGCGCTGTGTTGTGGTTTTGACAGATCTACATGGTCCTCAATCCAGATGATCTGTTACAACATCAATAAGCAAAAAAATGTTCACTTGTATAGATTTTTGGAAGATGTAATTGAGTTAAAATGGTTTCACAAACCAGAAAAAAATCTCAATATAAAGCTATAATATAAAACAGTGGTTTGCACTGCAGCCTCACAGCGCCAGGGACCTGGGTTTGATTCCCGGCTTGGGTCACTGTCTGTGTGGAGTTTGCACATTCTCCCTGTGTCTGCGTGGGTTTCTCCGGGTGCTCCGGTTTCCTCCCACAGTCCAAAGATGTGTGTGTTAGGTTGATTGGCTATGCTAAATTGACCCTAGTATCAGGGGATTAGCAGGGTAAACACGTGGGATTGCGGGAGTGGGGCCTGGATGGGATTGTGGTCGGTGCAAACTCGATGGGCTGAATGGCTGCCCTCTGTACTGTAGAGATTCTATGATTTTTGACAGATTGTAAAAAAAATTGGTTCATGGGGCCAGACCTATGTGCAACTCCAGTCCCACACCAGCATGGTTGACAATTTGATGCTCTGTAAAATGTCCTAGCAAAACGGTAGCACAGTGGTTAGCACTGCTGCTTCACAGCTCCAGGGACCTGGGTTCGATTCCCGGCTTGGGTCACTGTCTGTGTGGAGTTTGCACATTCTCCATGTGTCTGCGTGGGTTTCCTCCGGGTGCTCCGGTTTCCTCCCACAGTCCAAAGATGTGCGGGTTAGGTTGATTGGCTATGCTAAAATTGCCCTTAGTGTCCTGGGATGAGGGATTAGTGGGTAAATATGTAGGGATATGGGGGTAGGGCCTGGGTGGGATTGTGGTCGGTACAGAACCGATGGGCCGAATGGCCTCTTTCTGTGCTGTAGGGTTTCTAAGATTTCTAAGATTATCAAAATTGCTACAAAAGGAAATAATAAAACAGACGGATCACTTAATTTTGACCCAGGTCCGACCTGACAGGGTAGCGGGAGCATCTTCACCACATGGAGAGGCAGTGGCACAGTGGAATTATCACTGAACTAGTAACCCAGAGACCCAGGGTAATGCTCTGGAGACTAGGGTTCGAATCCCACCACAGCAAATGGTGAAATTTGAATTCAATAAAAATCTGGAATTAAAAGTCTAACGATGACTATGAAACCATTGTCGATGTAAAAGCCCATCTGGTTCACAAATGTCCTTTAGGGAAGGAAATCTGCTGTCCTGACCTGGCCTACTTGTGACTCCAGACCCAGAGCAACGTGGTTGACTCTTAAATATCCTCTGAAATGGAGGGCAGTTAGGGATGGGCAATAAATGCTGACCCAGCCAGCGACGCCCACATCCCATAAAAATGAATAAATACACGGTCTAAGAAGTAGGTAACTCACCTCACCACCGCTGCTTTCACAAGGGAGATTACAGACTAGGAAATAAATGTTGCTCAGACCAGTGATGCTCACATCCCACAAGAGGGTAGAACCCACCACCTGATTCTTGATTTGTCACATGTACTGGGATAGTGAAAAGCATTGTTTCTCGCACGCTATACGGACAAAGCATCCCGTACATAGAGTACAAGGAAAGGAGAGTGTGCAGAATGTAGTGTTACAGTCATAGCTAGGGTGTAGAGAAAGATCAACTTAATGCGAGGTAGGTCCATTCAAAAGTCTGACAGCAGCAGGGAAGAAGCTGTTCTTGAGTTGGTTGGTACATGACCTCAGACTTTTGTATCTTTTTCCCGATGGAAGAAGATGGAAGAGAGAATGTCCGGGGTGAGTGGGGTCTTTGATTAGTGAGGATCTCGGGCTGGGCTGGCTGGGCTGGGGAGTTGGGGGTTGTGGAGCAGGGGGGGGGAAGAGTTGGGGGTTGTGGGGTGGGGGGGAAGAGTTGGGGGTTGTGGGGCGGGGCGGGGTTGTGGGGCGGGGCGGGGTTGTGGGGCAGGGCGGGGTTGTGGCAGTGGAAACAACGCAAAATAGAAATCTGGAAAACCTGGAGATGCGTGTTAGCTGCTTGCCAGGGACACTCGGCACTGAATAGGAAAACGTCAGAACCATTTAAAATATAAACCCACCAAAAAGATAAAAGAACATACGGCAGCTAATTATAAGGCCATTAATGAAGGCCATCAGGCCACTCCGTGTCAGTTCATTCAGCAACCCCACATTTACAGCCGCAGCATCACTTACAAGCCTTTATGGGAGGCAACCGTGTCAAGAGAAGGTACTTTGCAGGATTTATTGAGTTGCAGCGTCTAAACATGCCAGCTATAAAGCTGTAGGGGTGTCAGGGAGTCCCTTACAAAGAACACAAAAGCAATTTGAATTACCCTTCAATATCAAGGTGGAGGGCGACAAAAGTTGTAACTCAAAATAACACATCGTTTCCAGCGGAAACAGACAGTAAACATTAAAAACAATGTATAATAGGGAGGAGAATACAGAAAAACAAGTGTAATGGTAAAATACAGCTTTAATTATTCATATTTAACTAACGGGTGTGTAGTCATAGAGATATACAGCACAGAAACAGGCCCTTCGGCCCAACTCGTCCACGCCGACCAGGTTTCCTAAACCGAACTAGTCTGGCCATGCTTAATTGATCCTAGTGTCAGGGGATTAGCAGGGTAAATGTGTGGGTTTCTGGGAATAGGGTCTGGGTGGGATTGTGGTCAGTGCAGACTCGATGGGCCGAATGGCCTGCAGGTGTTCTATGATTCTATGAAACTAGTCCAATTTGCCTGCGCTTGGCCCATACCCATCTAAACCTTTCCCATCCATGTACCTGTCCAAATGTCTTTTAAATGTTGTAATTGTACCCGCCTGAACAGGGCTCAGTGTGCTCAGAGAGCACTAGGAAATGTGCGGAGAGTGAGGAGACAACAGGTTTCAGCTGACATCAGGGTGCTGGTGGAAAATGTTGGTATTCCACCCAGCATCTCACTGCAAGCAACCAAATGTTCAAAAAGTGATGCCTTCCGACAGGTTACCTGGAGTAATCTTTTGTGTGATCAGCTTAGAATCATAGAGTCTCTACAGGGCAGGAAAGTGGCCACAATCAGATCAGCCATGGCCTTCCAGAATGGTGGAGCAGGTTCAAGGGCAGGGGGGTGGGGTACTGCTGCTGCTGAATTAAAGGGGGGGGGGGGGTGGGTGCTGCTGAATTAAAGCGTTTCCTAACTGCTCCCGCTCGGTCGATTTGAAGGGAGGTTGCCGAGGGAAAGCTGACTGCGGAGGAACATCAAACAGTGATTCAGCACAAGGTACCAGTTCATCAGCTTTCTGTGACCGTGGCCTGGTGGTGGTTAAGTGCCCCGGTGGTGGTTAAGTACCCCGGTGGTGGTTAAGTGCCCCGCTGCTCCCCTTTGTAACAGGGAGGGAGAGACTCGGGTCAGTGGAAAGCAGCCTGCAACGACTGACCTTCCTCCAAAATTTGCCCAGTTGTGATCTGCCCCCTTCTAAAATATCCCCAGCCAATCCGGCACATGCCATTTACACACTAGACATGAGACATCGCACGTATGGTTGAGTTTATTTATTAGTGTCACAGGTCGGCTTACATTAACACTGCAATGAAGCTACGGTGAAAATCCCCTAGTCGCCACACTCTGACGCCTGTTCAGGTACATTGAGGGAGAATTTAGCGTGGCCAATGCACCCTAACCAGCATGTCTTTCGGACTGTGGGAGGAAACCGGAGCACCCGGAAGAAATCCACGCAGACACAGGGAGAACGTGCAGACTCCGCACAGACAGTGACCCGAGCCGGGAATCGAACCCGGGCCTCTGGCGCTGTGAGGCAGCAGTGCTAACCACTGTGCCGGCCCACGTATGTGCACATACACACTGCAGCACAGAACATGGCTTCTGCACCCATGGTAAAACAGGAACAGTACAAAATGCCTTCCCCACGAGGAGAGCGCTCCACGTACATCTCCACCCAGAGGAAATCTCCACCCTGCGACCGATTTACAAGTTTATGGGAAATCAGGGGACTCGGGTCTTCTTTATATATTAAAAAAAACAGCAGATGCTTTTGGCTAATTTAGTGAACGCATCGGGGGGGAGGAGGGGGTGGGGGGGGGAGTTTGGGGGGGGGGGGCGGGGAGTTGCACAGTCGCTAACAAAATATTCAATAAACAAAAGGCTTTAAACCTGCAGGCATCACCAGAGGAGAGATGACAGCAGTGCTGTATATATATGTGTGTGTATGTGTGTGTGTGTATCCTGTTGCCATGGCAACAAGCAACGGAGGGAAAAAAGGATGAGTCCATTGTACTCGTTCAAGTTCCAGACACATGTTCATAAATCTAAATGTGCTCGCAGCAGATTAACAGGCTACACAGCACCAGCTCTCCCTGAAGGTACACTCAAGTGGCCGTACAGTCACTGTTAACACACAGGCAGGGCAAAAAAAAACACAATGCTTTTGTTTCAATTATTGCAACAAGACAACAAAATAAAAATTACATATCAGAGGCGCAGTCCTGCAGGTGAACCTTGCACACTGATGTTGTTTATCCAGGCTGCTGAGAACACCCTCTCATCTATCACTTGGTAGCTGATATCTGCTTTCACTGTAGTGCTTAACACAGTCTATGGGCTCCCCTGCTCTCTGATAACCTGCACTAAAGCTCTTCAGAAAAAAATCTTTTGAAGGGAAAAAACCACTCTTCTTGATTTTAATCTGCCTTAAGTGTGCCCTGCTCACAAGAACTGTAATATTTTCAAAGGGACGGGTCAAAGCCAGTAATAAATCCTCCGAGGGAACACTACTTCAATCTCATTAAGGGTTTTTATTATCCATCGAGTACTTCACTTCAGCTTCAGAGAGTAAACGTGGAGTTTTAACCGTATCAATGCAAACTGCACTCCAGAAATCCAACATAAAAAGAAACTTGTATTTCCGCACTCAAAGACAGAGAGAGGAGGGTCAGAGAGAGGAGGGTCAGAGAGAGAGAGACAGAGAGAGGGGGGTCAGACAGAGAGAGGAGGGGCAGAGAGAGAGAGACAGAGAGAGGGGGGTCAGACAGAGAGAGGAGGGGCAGAGAGAGAGAGACAGAGAGAGGAGGGTCAGAGAGAGGAGGGTCAGAGAGAGAGAGACAGAGAGAGGGGGGTCAGACAGAGAGAGGAGGGTCAGAGAGAGAGAGACAGAGAGAGGGGGGGTCAGACAGAGAGAGGAGGGGCAGAGAGAGAGAGACAGAGAGAGGGGGGTCAGAGAGAGAGTGACAGAGAGGGGGGGGGGCAGAGAGAGAGACAGAGGGGGGTCAGAGAGAGAGAGACAGAGAGAGGGGGCAGAGAGAGACAGAGGGGGGGCAGAGAGAGGGGGTCAGACAGAGAGAGAGAGAGAGAGAGAGACAGAGAGGGGGGGTCAGAGAGAGAGACAGAGAGAGGGGGGGGTCAGAGAGAGAGAGACAGAGAGAGAGAGACAGAGAGAGAGAGACAGAGAGAGAGAGACAGAGAGAGGGGGGTTAGAGAGAGAGAGACAGAGAGAGGGGGGTTAGAGAGAGAGAGACAGAGAGAGGGGGGTCAGAGAGAGAGAGACAGAGAGAGGGGAGTCAGAGAGAGAGAGACAGAGAGAGGGGGGCAGAGAGAGAGAGGGGGGCAGAGAGAGGAGGGGGGCAGAGAGAGAGGGGGGCAGAGAGAGAGAGACAGAGAGAGAGAGAGACAGAGAGAGAGAGAGACAGAGAGAGAGAGAGACAGAGAGAGAGACAGAGAGAGAGAGAGACAGAGAGAGAGAGAGAGACAGAGAGAGAGAGAGAGACAGAGAGAGAGAGAGAGAGAGACAGAGAGAGAGAGAGAGAGACAGAGAGAGAGAGAGACAGAGAGAGAGAGAGAGACAGAGAGAGAGAGAGAGACAGAGAGAGAGAGAGAGACAGAGAGAGAGAGAGACAGAGAGAGAGAGAGACAGAGAGAGAGAGAGAGAGAGAGAGAGGGGGGGGGCAGAGAGAGGGGGCAGAGAGAGGGGGGCAGAGAGAGAGAGAGAGACAGAGAGAGGGGGGGTCAGAGAGAGAGAGACAGAGAGGGGGGGGTCAGAGAGAGAGAGACAGAGAGAGGGGGGGTCAGAGAGAGAGACAGAGAGAGGGGGGGTCAGAGAGAGAGAGAGGAGGGGGGTCAGAGAGAGAGAGAGACAGAGAGGGGGGGGGGTCAGAGAGAGAGACAGAGAGGGGGGTGAGGGGGGCCCGAAGGGGGTGAAGGGAGGGGGGCCTGAAGGGGCTGAAGGGAGTGGGGGCCGAAGGGGGGGGGGGGGGGGGGGGGGATCCAAAGGGGGTGGAGATCATCAAATTAAAAGATGACAATACACAATCGTTACTTTATTTTTATAAAAGCAATATTTATTTATTTGATGTATTTACACAGTTTAGAAAGATTTCTGACCCGAAGGAAGTATTGTTTACCTTGGGGTGAATGTGAGGGGGATCTGAAAACAATTAGCGAGTCGCAATCACTTTCCTTTCAATAAATGGCAGCAGGGCAGCAATAACCTGCCCCCCAGCATCATCCCCACTGGCTCAAAAATTAAAAACTACTTCCACCATAATCATCCTGCCAAATGAAATAGAAGAAGAGACATTTATTGCAGTTTGTGTCCGGCTCCCAGGATATCTGATAGTGTTTTACACGCAATGAAATACGTTTATTGAAGCGTTGTCGCTGTTGGAGGATGGAAAAAGCACAAGGCCAATTTGTGCGCAGTGAGGTCTCCTACAAGTGGCAATGTGAATAATGACCTGATAAATTGTTCAGTGAAGTGGGTTGAGGGATCATCGAACATTAAAATCCCTACAGTGCAGAAGGAAGCCATTCAGCCCATCGAGTCCGCACTGACTGTTTGACAGAGTATCTTATCCAGGCCCCCTTCCTCGCCTCATCCTCGTAACACATTTACCATAATTAGTCCACCTAACCTACACACCTTGGAACACTAAGGGGCAACTTATCAACCTAGCCCGCACGTCTTTTGGACTGTGGGAGGAAACTGGAGCACCCGGAGGAAACCCACACAGACATGGGGAGAACGTGCAAAACTCCGCACAGACAGTGACCCAAGCTGGGAATCGACTCCGGGTCCCTGGCGCTGTGAGGCAGCAGTGCTAACCACTGGGCCACCCAAACATTGGCCCAGGATGACAGAGATTTGGCCTCTGCTCTTCTTCATTTAGTGCCGGGGAACCTCAGTGGAAACGGGCTGCTTTAGTGCTTCATCTGAAAGGCACCATCTCAGACAGTGAGGCCTCTCCCTCAGCATTCGGTGTGTTGGTGACCTCAAACTGTTCAAAAGCCAGGCTTGAACCCACAACCTTCTGACCCGAGAGGCAAGGGTGCGACCCACTGTGCCACAGCTCACCCTCTGAAACTCCTATTATCCTCAGAAAGAAAACCAAACCAATTGCTTCAAAGAATTAAGTTGTTCATTGCATTCCACTCCCGCTGGCAGGAAAAACAGAAGCTGAAAAATCAAAACTGAGGTGGAGAAAGAGCAAACAAAAAAAAGTGTACGGACAGGTTATTCAGAGCAAGCAGAATAAAGATTGCAAAGACAGATTGCACGTTCCTTGTCTAACCCGCCCGCATGTGTACAATAGCATGTGAATAGCAAAGACAAAACATCAGAAGCCATGGTCCTGCATGCCCCTATAATCTGCCTATTTTAAATGGTTTAGCTTCAGGCTGAGCCTTTACAAGGATGGGGAGACTGTACAAACCCTCACACACACCCACCCCACCCCTCCCCTCCCCAGTGAATGAGAAAGGAAGCGACTCTGAGTGCAACATGACCCATGTCAACAACGTGAACACCATTGCACATTTTGCAATGGCCATTCTGTCCTGATTGCAGAGAATGTGAACATCACTGAACTTTCCTGCTTTGACGATTTGAAATGTTTTGTAACCTACGAATGAAGTATGTTTTTGCAAAAATAAAGAAGCGTTGACATTTCTCCAGCACTTTTCACAACCCGACTGCAGGGCAGTCACCGTTACTAACAGGAAAGCAGTCACCCAATCTGCACGCATAGACAGACAGACACAGAGAGGCGCACACAGACAGACAGACAGAGAGGCGCACACAGACAGACAGACAGACAGAGAGGCGCACACAGACAGACAGACAGAGAGGCGCACACAGACAGACAGACAGACAGAGAGGCGCACACAGACAGACAGACAGACAGAGAGGCGCACACAGACAGACAGACAGAGAGGCGCACACAGACAGACAGAGAGGCGCACACAGACAGACAGAGAGGCGCACACAGACAGACAGACAGAGAGGCGCACACAGACAGACAGACAGAGAGGCGCACACAGACAGACAGACAGAGAGGCGCACACAGACAGACAGACAGACAGAGAGGCGCACACAGACAGACAGACAGAGAGGCGCACACAGACAGACAGACAGACAGAGAGGCGCACACAGACAGACAGACAGACAGAGAGGCGCACACAGACAGACAGACAGACAGAGAGGCGCACACAGACAGACAGACAGAGAGGCGCACACAGACAGACAGACAGAGAGGCGCACACAGACAGACAGACAGAGAGGCGCACACAGACAGACAGACAGAGAGGCGCACACAGACAGACAGACAGAGAGGCGCACACAGACAGACAGACAGAGAGGCGCACACAGACAGACAGACAGAGAGGCGCACACAGACAGACAGACAGAGAGGCGCACACAGACAGACAGACAGAGAGGCGCACACAGACAGACAGACAGAGAGGCGCACACAGACAGACAGACAGAGAGGCGCACACAGACAGACAGACAGACAGAGAGGCGCACACAGACAGACAGACAGAGAGGCGCACACAGACAGACAGACAGAGAGGCGCACACAGACAGACAGACAGAGAGGCGCACACAGACAGACAGACAGAGAGGCGCACACAGACAGACAGACAGAGAGGCGCACACAGACAGACAGACAGAGAGGCGCACACAGACAGACAGACAGAGAGGCGCACACAGACAGACAGACAGAGAGGCGCACACAGACAGACAGACAGAGAGGCGCACACAGACAGACAGACAGAGAGGCGCACACAGACAGACAGACAGAGAGGCGCACACAGACAGACAGACAGAGAGGCGCACACAGACAGACAGACAGAGAGGCGCACACAGACAGACAGACAGAGAGGCGCACACAGACAGACAGACAGAGAGGCGCACACAGACAGACAGACAGAGAGGCGCACACAGACAGACAGAGAGGCGCACACAGACAGACAGAGAGGCGCACACAGACAGACAGAGAGGCGCACACAGACAGACAGAGAGGCGCACACAGACAGACAGAGAGGCGCACACAGGCAGACAGAGAGGCGCACACAGGCAGACAGAGAGGCGCACACAGGCAGACAGAGAGGCGCACACAGGCAGACAGAGAGGCGCACACAGGCAGACAGAGAGGCGCACACAGACAGACAGAGAGGCGCACACAGACAGACAGAGAGGCGCACACAGACAGACAGAGAGGCGCACACAGACAGACAGAGAGGCGCACACAGACAGACAGAGAGGCGCACACAGACAGACAGAGAGGCGCACACAGACAGACAGAGAGGCGCACACAGACAGACAGAGAGGCGCACACAGACAGACAGAGAGGCGCACACAGACAGACAGACAGAGAGGCGCACACAGACAGACAGACAGAGAGGCGCACACAGACAGACAGACAGAGAGGCGCACACAGACAGACAGACAGAGAGGCGCACACAGACAGACAGACAGAGAGGCGCACACAGACAGACAGACAGAGAGGCGCACACAGACAGACAGACAGAGAGGCGCACACAGACAGACAGACAGAGAGGCGCACACAGACAGACAGACAGAGAGGCGCACACAGACAGACAGAGAGGCGCACACAGACAGACAGAGAGGCGCACACAGACAGACAGAGAGGCGCACACAGACAGACAGAGAGGCGCACACAGACAGACAGACAGAGAGGCGCACACAGACAGACAGACAGAGAGGCGCGCACAGACAGACAGACAGAGAGGCGCACACAGACAGACAGACAGAGAGGCGCACACAGACAGACAGACAGAGAGGCGCACACAGACAGACAGAGAGGCGCACACAGACAGACAGACAGAGAGGCGCACACAGACAGACAGACAGAGAGGCGCACACAGACAGACAGACAGAGAGGCGCACACAGACAGACAGACAGAGAGGCGCACACAGACAGACAGACAGAGAGGCGCACACAGACAGACAGACAGAGAGGCGCACACAGACAGACAGACAGAGAGGCGCACACAGACAGACAGACAGACAGAGAGGCGCACACAGACAGACAGACAGAGAGGCGCACACAGACAGACAGACAGAGAGGCGCACACAGACAGACAGACAGAGAGGCGCACACAGACAGACAGACAGAGAGGCGCACACAGACAGACAGACAGAGAGGCGCACACAGACAGACAGACAGAGAGGCGCACACAGACAGACAGACAGAGAGGCGCACACAGACAGACAGACAGAGAGGCGCACACAGACAGACAGACAGAGAGGCGCACACAGACAGACAGACAGAGAGGCGCACACAGACAGACAGACAGAGAGGCGCACACAGACAGACAGACAGAGAGGCGCACACAGACAGACAGACAGAGAGGCGCACACAGACAGACAGACAGAGAGGCGCACACAGACAGACAGACAGAGAGGCGCACACAGACAGACAGACAGAGAGGCGCACACAGACAGACAGAGAGGCGCACACAGACAGACAGAGAGGCGCACACAGACAGACAGAGAGGCGCACACAGACAGACAGACAGAGAGGCGCACACAGACAGACAGACAGAGAGGCGCACACAGACAGACAGACAGAGAGGCAGGCACAGACAGACAGACAGAGAGGCGCACACAGACAGGCAGACAGAGAGGCGCACACAGACAGACAGACAGAGAGGCGCACACAGACAGACAGACAGAGAGGCGCACACAGACAGACAGAGAGGTAATAATGACCACATCATATGTTATAATGATGCTGCTAAAGTGACTCAGGTGTTTGCTGGGAACTCCTGTGGACATCTCATAGCCTATTCCTGGTAAAGAGCCGAGCCCTTGGTTCATATCCACTGTTTCTGATACTATTCCAGTCACCGTCATAATTGCTCACTGCACAAAGGTGGGGGGAAAAGCAGACTCCTGCAGTCTCGCTGATGAGTGAATGTCTTTGCCACACAGATAAGCCTGTGCTAGCATGCTTTTTTGATGAATAGACATAAGAAAATCTGCTAGTCTGTGCTTTTCCCTTACAAAACAAAGGTAAAACAAACTTACGAAGCATGTTCTTTACTGTTGGAGTTCAGTAAAGAGCGTGGGGGGGGGGGACGTCCCGAACTGTCCAGCCCCCACGTAACCCAGTCCCCCTCCACTGGCAATTTCCTTCAAAACCATCAGCCCAGCTCGCTGTTTGACTTCCAGCAGCACTGCCAGGACCATGCTGCTACTCGAGGAGGGGTCCATCCCCTCCATCTCAGGCTGGGCCAGTGACACCCAGAATATACTGGAACAACAGGTCTACCTGTCTCACTGACTGGAGAACAGGCTTGAGGGGCTGAATGGTCCACTCCTGCCTTCCTCAGCTATATGGCAGTGACCAGGTGGAGGTGCCTGTCTCATCTCAGCCGATTACCATTTGCAGAACTACCTCGTTTCCCTGCCCCCCCCCCCCCCCCCCGGCAAAAACCTCCCCGCCGCCTCCCTCATAAAAACCCTCTCAGCCCCCAAAACCCCCCTCATTCTCCGAAGAAATACATTTCAACAATCCAAAGTAAATGACATGGTTGAAAGAATATTAATTTTGACCATTTAGCAACGAATGGCCCAAATGCAGGCAAATTTACATTTAAATTTACAGGGGGATAAAGAGGAGAAGTGCCACACTCTTTCTGAAGTAGCCTTTTGCAGCAAGTCAAGGCCGGTACAGTACGGCGTGCTGCCACTTAGCAACTTTCAATGCTTCGGGTTTGCTGAATCTGTGTGCATGGGTGCGAGTGGGTGAGAGAGAGCACTTCTGTGCTGGTCGTAATCCACCCATTTAATTCTTTACCTTTCTTTAAAAAAACATGTTACCGACTAATTCCTCAGAAGCTGCAGAGAAAGAAATGAGACAGGGCCCCCCCCCCCCCCCCTCAGGGGCCTGCCTCAGTGTCAAATCTGCTGCAAGCAATAGACCATGGCCAGTAACTCGCCAGGTCGGTATCTCTAACACCCTCCAACATATATAGCACTTGGGGCAAATGGGATCAAAGGTTATGGGGAGAAAGTAGGATTAGGCTTTTGAGTTGGATGATCAGCCATGATTGTGATGAATGGCGGAGCAGACTCGAAGGGCCGAATGGCCTCCGCCTGCTCCTAGCTTGTATGCTTCTATGCAACAGGCCCACCCATCCTACACTCCCCTCAACCTTCAAGAGCATCTCCTCGACACCTACTGAGACTCCAGGTCAACGAGGCAGTTTGAGTGGTGCTGACATCATTCCCCTCAGCCTAAAGCACAAATAAGCCCCAAAAACACCAACACAGGAACAGGGGTCAGCTATTCAATTCCTCAGACCTGTTCCACAACTCAGATTGTGAAATTGTACCTCAATGTGATTAACCTGCCTTGCGTCCACACCATATCTTCCAGGCCGCACACCATCCGGACTTGGAAATATATCGCCGTTCCTTCACTGTTACCGGGTCAAAATCCTGGAATTCTATCCCCAACAGCGTGGTGGGCCTACCAACCGCAGAGGCTCAAAGCTGCGCCTCATCACCACCAACGCGGGACTAATTTGGGATGGGCAATAAATGCTGGCCTTGCCAGTGACACACATACCCCAAGAACAAACAAAGTACATCAATCTCAGGTAGTGGCTTAGTGTAACCCAGAGACCCAGGCAAATGCTCTGGGGACACGGGTTCAAATCCCACCATGACAGCTGGCGGAAATTCAATAAATGAAAAACAAAGCCTGGAATATAAAGTTATTTCACAACACCAGGTTAAAGTCCAACAGGTTTATTTGGTAGCAAAACCCGCTAGCTTTCGGAGCGCTGCTCCTTCGTCAGTTGAGTGGGATTTCTGTTCACAAACAGGGCATGTAAAGACACAAACTCAATTTACAAAATAATGGTTGGAATGCGAGTCTTTACAATACAACTTGTAAAGAAGGAGACTCTAAGTTGTATTATATTGCGGACACATGAGGACGGCTTCAACCGGGATCTTGGGTTCATGTCACACTATCTGTAATCCCCACAACTTCCCTGACTTGCAAAATCTCACTAACTGTCCTGGCTGGAGACAATACACATCTCTTTACCCTGTGCTTAACCTTCTCTCCACTCACATTGTCTGAACCTTTAATACTTGATTACCTGTAAAGACTCGCATTCCAACCATTATTCTGTAAATTGAGTTTGTGTCTTTATATGCCCTGTTTGTGAACTGAACTCCCACTCACCTGACGAAAGAGCAGCGCTCCGAAAGCTGGTGGCTTGTGCTACCAAATAAACCTGTTGGAGTTTAACCTGGTGTTGTGAGACTTCTTACTGTGTTCCGCAGGGCTCTGTACTGGGACCTCTGCTATTTGTGATATATATAAATGATTTGGAAGAAGGTGTAACTGGTGTAATCAGCAAGTTTGCGGATGACACGAAGATGGCTGGAATTGCGGAAAGCGAAGAGCATTGTCGGGCAACACAGCAGGATATAGATAGGCTGGAAAATTGGGCGGAGAGGTGGCAGATGGAGTTTAATCCGGATAAATGCGAAGTGATGCATTTTGGAAGAAATAATGTAGGGAGGAGTTATACAATAAATGGCAGAGTCATCAGGAGTATAGAAACACAGAGGGACCTAGGTGTGCAAGTCCACAAATCCTTGAAGGTGGCAACACAGGTGGAGAAGGTGGTGAAGAAGGCATATGGTATGCTTGCCTTTATAGGACGGGGTATAGAGTATAAAAGCTGGAGTCTGATGATGCAGCTGTATAGAACGCTGGTTAGGCCACATTTGGAGTACTGCGTCCAGTTCTGGTCGCTGCACTACCAGAAGGACGTGGAGGCATTGGAGAGAGTGCAGAGAAGGTTTACCAGGATGTTGCCTGGTATGGAGGGTCTTAGCTATGAGGAGAGATTGGGTAGACTGGTGTTGTTCTCCTTGGAAAGACGGAGAATGAGGGGAGATCTAATAGAGGTATACAAGATTATGAAGGGTATAGATAGGGTGAACAGTGGGAAGCTTTTTCCCAGGTCGGAGGTGACGATCACGAGGGGTCACGGGCTCAAGCTGAGAGGGGCGAAGTATAACTCAGACATCAGAGGGACGTTTTTTACACAGAGGGTGGTGGGGGCCTGGAATGCGCTGCCAAGTAGGGTGGTGGAGGCAGGCACGCTGACATCGTTTAAGACTTACCTGGATAGTCACATGAGCAGCCTGGGAATGGAGGGATACAAACTATTGGTCTAGTTGGACCAAGGAGCGGCACAGGCTTGGAGGGCCGAAGGGCCTGTTTCCTGTGCTGTACTGTTCTTTGTTCTTTGTGTTTACCCCAGTCCATCTCCACATCATACAAAGTTATTCCCAGCAATAGTGATCTTGAAACTATCAATTGTCGTAAAAGCCCATCTGATTCGTGGATGTCCTTTAAAGTAAAGTTTATTAATCTCAAATTGGCTTACATTAACACTACAATGAAGTTACTGTGAAAATCCCCGAGTCGCCACACTCCGGCACCTGTTCAGGTACACTGGGTTAGTACTTGGTACACCGGGGCGGCACGGTAGCACAGTGGATAGCACTGTTGCTTCACAGCTCCGGGGTCCCGGGTTCGATTCCCGGCTCGGGTCACTGTCTGTGTGGAGTTTGCACATTCTCCTCGTGTCTGCGTGGGTTTCCTCCAGGTGCTCCGGTTTCCTCCCACAGTCCAAAGATGTGCGGGTTAGGTTGATTGGCCAGGTTAAAAAATTGCCCCTTAGAGTCCTGGGATGTGTAGGTTAGAGGGATTAGCGGGTAAAATATGTGGGGGTAGGGCCTGGGTGGGATTGTGGTCGGTGCAGACTCGATGGGCCGAGTGGCCTCCTTCTGCACTGTAGGGTTTCTATTTCTATTTCTATTTCTGAGGGAGAATTTAGCATGGCCAATGCACCCTAACCAGCACGTCTTTCGGACTGTGGGAGGAAACCGGAGCACCCGGAGGAAACCCATGCAGACACGGGGAGAACGTGCAAACTCCGCACAGACAGTGACCCAAGCCAGGAATTGAACCCGGGTGTCTGGCGCTGAGAGGCAGCAGTGCTAACCCACTGTGCCTTCCTTAGGGAAGGAAATAAGTCGTCCTTGCCTAGTCTGTTCTATATGTGCCTCCGAATCTACTGCAATGTGGCTGACTCTTAACTGCCCTCTGAAATGGCCTAGTAGCCACTCTGTTCAAGGTCAATTAGGGATGGGTAACAAACACAGACACCTGAATCCCATCAGAGGGTAAAGAAAAAAACGAATGGGCTGAGACTGCAGCCGCTCATGGCAATGACTCACCATCACCTGCTCAAGGTCACTTAGACGTGGGCAATAAATGCTGGAGGCCCAGCCAGTGACACTCACAGCCCCAGAACAAACCGGAGTCAACTGAATTCAGTCCTGATATATTCAATCAACTACACCTCTCCCACCCCCCCGAGGAAACATTTCTGCATCCATCCTGCTGAATCTTTTCATCGCTTTAAATACTTTGATCAAAAGATGCCCTCAGGTGGGCAAGCTTGCCCACTTACTCCAGGTTACAATGCGAGACCAACACTCACTAGTGAAGCTCGGTGGCTGAGCTGAACACAGACAAGCTATTAAACATAAAGCAGCTTTTGTCTGTTCTCACCTGTACAAACTAGTAGCCCAGTAAAAAACCCACAGCAACATTAAGCAGAGTAAATTAACAAAGAAAATTACAGCACAGGAACAGGCCCTTTGGCCCTCCAAGCCTGCACCGACCATGCTGCCCGACTGAACTAAAACCCCCTACCCTTCCGGGGACCATATCTCTCCAAGGGCATAGATAGGGTGAACAGTTGGAAGCTTTTTCCCAGGTCAGAAATGACAAACACAAGGGGTCACAAGTTCAAGGTGAGGGGGGCAAGGTTCAATACAGATATGCGGGGGACATATTTTACACAGTGGGTGGTGGGGGCCTGGAATGCACTACCAAGCAAGGTGGTTGAGGCAGACACGCTGGGATCGTTTAAGACTTATCTAGATAGCCACATGAACAGACTGGGAATAGAGGGATACAAACGGATAGTCTAGTTAGGAACACATGATCGGTGCAGACTTGGAGGGCCGAAGGGCCTGTTCCTGTGCTGTATCGTTCTTTGCTCTTTCTTTATTCCCATCCTATTCATGTATTTGTCAAGACGCCCCTTAAAAGATTAAATTAGTCCGGCTAAACATTCATTATAAGCGGGGCGGCACGGTGGCGGAGTGGTTATCACTGCTGCCTCACAGCAAGAAGTTTAACAACACCAGGTTAAAGTCCAACAGGTTTATTTGGTAGCAAAAGCCACACAAGCTTTCGAGGCTCTTTCGAGCCTCACAGCACCAGGGATCTGGGTTCAATTCCTGGCTTCGGCCACTGTCTGTGTGGAATTTGCACGTTCTCCCCGTGTCTGCATGGGTTTCCTCCTACAGGCCAAAAGATGTGCGGGTTAGGTGGATTGGCTATGCTAAACTGCCCCTTAGTGTCAGGGGGACTAGCTTGGGTAAATGCATGGGGTTATGGGGATAGGGCCTGGGTGGGATTGTGGTCGGTGTAGACTCGATGGGCCGAATGGCCTCCTTCTCACTGTAGGATTCTATGCAGTGGAGGAGATAATGAGCAAAAGCTTCTGAAAGTTTCCTGGCTTCACTTCACATGCCTTCATTCATCGGAATATGGTTAGAAAGGATGCGATTGATAAGTCAGGCAGCTCTGAATTTAGCCGAAGCCCACAGACCATGTTTGTGTAACAATATACATCTTCAAAAAAAAAACACAGCTTCACAAACCCTTTCCCCCACTGGAAGGATGGTGGAAATTTCCTCTCTCCCAAGCTGTAGATGCTGTAGGGGTGGAGGGAGCGAGAGGTGGAGGGAGCGAGAGGGGGAGGGAGGCATAGTTGCTTAAACAGAGTCAGAGTTATAGAAGCACAAAAAGAGGCCCTTTGGCCCATCGTATCTGCACCGGCCATCAAGCACCTATCCACTCTAATCCCATTTCCCAGCACTTGGCCCATAGCCATGTGTGCTGTGGCATTTCAAGCACTCATCTAAATGCTCCTTAAATATTGTGAGGGTTCCCGCCTCCACCACCCTCTCAGGCAGAGAGTTCCAGATTCCCACCACCCTCTGGGTGAAAAGGTTTTGCCTCAAATCCCCTCTTTCCCCATATCTTAAATCAATTCCCCCCCTGGTTATTGGTTCCCTCCAACCCCCCCCCCCCGCACTCCCTCCCCCGCCACCGCACCCCCCCCACCACCGCACCCCCACCCCCCGCCACCTCACCCCCCGCCCCCAGCCTTCTCTGCTGTATCCATAGCCGTAACACTCCAGCCCCGACAAAGTCCTGGTGAACTGCCTCTGCACCCTCTCCAGTGCAATCACATCCAAGACTGAATTCAATGGACTTTTTAAAAAAAGTTCTTGTTAGAGGAATGGAGGGGATGTGGGGGGAGAGAAAAAGAGGTCCAAAATTAACAGTGTTCTCAGGGGATCGCAGGAAGTTAGTGGCATTGAATGGGACTTTTTCCAAAAGTGGTATTTGGGTGCATTCAGGATGAAACGACTTGAGCAAGACATCAGTATCACATCCCAAGACTCCTGAGCTTTTGGGATTAATTTATATTATTATGCATTGAAATTAAGTAGGGTTTGAACAACGTTAACCCCTGGGAACACAGAAGTTGTTCAGGGTGTCTATTCAGACATTCAGCCACGAGGCAAAATTTTACATAATTTATTTATTCTGATGCTACGAGGGATAATAGGTAAATTTCACTGCGAAAACCGTCCATTCATGAATTCCATGTAAAATAAGCCAGTCTGCCAACTCACAACTGGCTACACACTGCTCGAGTGATTGCCCCACCTCCTGGATGGTAGGAGAACTGCGTGTGGTGGCACTTGAGGCGATTCGAGAATGAAACATTCGCATCGTGTGGGATCTTACTGTCGTGGCTTCTGGGTCACGTCATCACTGAACTAGCTGTCGGACACTAAAGCTAAACTCCTCATGAGGAGGTCCACAGAGGGTCTGCCTAAGACAGAGTCTGGTGACACTGAAGTGCAGACACAAAATTTAACAATGGAGGGATGGGGCTGATTTGAAGCCACTCAAATTGGAGTAATTCTCCCTGTAGATTTCTGTAACTATTTTTGAGCAATGGTCAAAAACTCTGCCATCCACAATCATGGGAACACAGAGATGTGTCTGTTCCCACCAAGAGTACCTAAAGCTACAATAAAAGAATCCAGAAAATGATCTGCACAAATCTTTTCTCTTTTTTCCCTATTTAAAATTCTCTTCCTTTTTTACAAAGCCCTCCATAGCCTCTCTGTGAACTCCGACAGCCTTACAATCCTCACAGAACACAACGGCCCTCCAGTTATGACCCCTTGCCCATCCTCAACATTCTTTGCTCCACTACTGGTGGCCCTGCCTTCAGCTACTCCACATCGGTGGTGGGTAAGGTGTTAGAAGGTATTCTGATCAACAGGCATTTAGAGACGCAAGGACTGATTAGGGACAGTCAGCATGGCTTTGTGAGTGGAAAATCATGTCTCACAAATTTGATTGAGTTTTCTGAAGGGGTAACCAAGAAAGTAGATGAGGGCAGCGCAGTTGATGTTGTCTACATGGACAAGACCTTTGACAAGTTACCGCATGGTAGGTTGTTGCACAAGGTTAAATCTCATGGGGTCCAGGGTGAGGTAGCTAAATGGATACAAAATTGGCTGGATGACAGCAGTCACGGGCATTCAGCCTTGGATCTTCAGGTAAGCGTTCTCCAAGGCGGCCTTCACGACACACGAGAGCGCAGAGTTGCTGAGCAGAAACTGATAGCCAAGTTCCGTACACATGTGGACGGCCTAAACCGGGATGTTGGATTTATGTCACATTATCAGTAACCCCCACAGCTTGCCTCCTGATCTTGCAGAATCTTACTAGCTGTTCAGTCTGGAGACAATACACATCTCTTTAACCTGTGTTTAATGTTCCCTCCACCCACATTATCTGTACCTTTAAGACCTGGCTGGCTGTAGAGATTTGCGTTCTAATTAGTATTCTGCAACTTGATGTTGTGTCTCTGTGCACTGTTGGAGAACAGATTTTCACTCCATCTGACGAAGGGGCAGCGCTCCGAAAGCTTATGGTATTTGCTACCAAATAAACCTGTTGGACTTTAACCTGGTGTTGTGAGACTTCTTACTGTGGATGACAGAAGACAGAGGGTGGTTGTAGAGGGTTGTTTTTCAAACTGGAGGCCTGTGATGAGCAGTGTGCCTCAGGGATCAGTGCTGGATCCACTGTTATTTGTCATTTATATTAATGATTTGGATGAAAATATAGGAGGCATGGTTAGTAAGTTTGCAGAAGACACCAAGACTGGTGGCATAGTGGACAGTGAAGAAGGTTATCGAGGATTGCAATGGGATCTTCATTAATTGCGCCAGTGGGCTAACGAATGGCAGATGGAGTTTAATTTAGATAAATGCGAGGTGAGGCATTTTGGTAAACCGAACCAGGACACGACTTACTCAGTTAATGGTAGGGCGTTGGGGAGAGTTATAGAACAAAGAGATCTAGGGGTATAGGTTCATAGCTCCTTGGAAGTGGAGTCACAGGTGGACAGAGTGGTGAAGGAGGCATTCGGCATGCTTGGTTTCATCGGTCAGAACATTGAATACAGGAGTTGGGATGTCTTGTTGAAGTTGTACGAGACATTGGTAAGGCCACACTTGGAATACTGTGTACAGTTCTGGTCACCCTGTTACAGAAAGGATATTATTAAACTAGAAAGAGTGCAGAAAAAATTTACTAGGACGCTACCGGGACTTGATGGTTTGAGTTATAAGGAGAGGCCGGATAGACTGGGACTTTTTTCTCTGGAGTGTAGGAGGCTTGGAGTGATCTTATAAAGGTCTATAAAATAATGAGGGGTATAAATCAGCTAGATAGTCAACATCTTTTCCCAAAGGTAGGGGAGTCTAAAACTAGAGGGCATAGGTTTAAGGCGAGAGGGGAGAGAAACGAAAGGGTCCAGAGGGACAATTTTTTCCCCACAGAGGGTGGTGAATGTCTGGAACAAGCTGCCAGAGGCAGTAGTAAAGGCAGGTACAATTTTGTCTTTTAAAAAGCACTTAGACAGTTACATGGGTAAGAAGGGTAGAGGGATATGGGCCAAAAGCGGGCAATTGGGACTCCCTTAATGGTTTAAAAAAAGGGCGGCATGGACAAGTTGGGCCGAAGGGCCTGTTTCCATGCTGTAAATCTCTATGACTCTACCTGTGCCCGAACGCTTGAATTCACTCCCTAAATCTCTCTCTTGCCATTTATGAGGCTCCTCACACCCACCCTATTTGACCTTGGCTTTTGGCCACCTGTCCTAATTAGTATCCTCAAAGATGTGAGGGTTAAGTTGACTGGCCATGGTAAATTGCCCCATAGTGTCAGGGGGATTAGCAGGGTAAATACATGGGGTTAGGGGGAGAGGGCCTGGGTGGATTGCGGTCGGTGTAGACTCGATGGACTGAATGGCCTCCTTCTGCACTGTGGGGATTCTATGTTTCTATACGAGCCCAATGTTAAATTCTGTTCAATAAGGCAATGGAGAAATGCCTTGGAACTTTTTCAACTCACTGAAGTCACCGAATAGATTCAAGTAATTGTTGCCTCTGTTGAGGTCAGCTGACTTAGAACAGGTCAGAGTTCAAACATAGACACAGCTCTGGTCGACAGGGTGCGGTTCAATATTAACAATGAATGTACCAGTGAGAGCCACTTGCCGGCTCCATTCTACAGTTTACACAGCCTGGAATGTTCTACTGTCAGAGTGTGCTGGACATGCCCAGGTTCACTTTACGCAATGCTTGGCTGCACCAGACTCACTGCCCAACACAACTAGTCCATGCGCCTGTGGGTGATGGTGAGGGGCAGCCTGACACAGGTGCAGGATGGGATTATTTCAGCCTTTGAGTGGTCAACATGTTTGGCTGGTCACTCCATCCAACCCAAACAGTGTGGACCACTGCATCTGCTCAGTCCCCCAACCTCATCAGGAACAGTGGAACCAAAGGACTTGCAATAGGGTTAAATTGAAGACTAGATTCTGCAAAAGTAATATTTCAGCGAGCGAGAGGTCCATCTATGGAACAAGGCTGTGTTATGGAAGCAGTTAGTGCTGAACAATTCCAATCAAAATCAGATAGATTTCTACCAGAAAAATAACAGTATGGGATAGAACATAGAACATAGAACATAGAACATTACAGCGCAGAACAGGCCCTTCGGCCCACGATGTTGCACCGACCAGTTAAAAAAAAAACTGTGACCCTCCAACCTAAACCAATTTCTTTTCGTCCATGAACCTATCTACGGATCTCTTAAACGCCCCCAAACTAGGCGCATTTACTACTGATGCTGGCAGGGCATTCCAATCCCTCACCACCCTCTGGGTAAAGAACCTACCCCTGACATCGGTTCTATAACTACCCCCCCTCAATTTAAAGCCATGCCCCCTCGTGCTGGATTTCTCCATCAGAGGAAAAAGGCTATCACTATCCATTACACAAATCATGAGACATGTGTCAGGGTACCAGATCAGAAACCCCACAGTATGTTGTGAAGCCCAACTAGACCGCAAGACTTTTCTATTTTGGCAGCGTGAGGATAAGGTGTTTTACTCCAGGTGCGATTCTACTAACAAACTGGGAAGCTTTGATCAAAACAAACTTTGCTTAACAACACAGTTTAACTATAACAAATGAATTAGCTTAACTTTTAACAATTGAACAATACATAAAAATGACAAGATGCAATTCTTAACTGCTAACCTATCACTATAAGTTCCAATTCAAGCAATGTTTATCTTATAGATTTAAACTCCCTCTTTCAAATTAGTCAGCAAAACACAGGCAGTCTTGCTTTGACTTAGGTTAAAAGTCTTGGAGCTTTCAGTATTCACTAACACAATATCCTACTATCCTACCTTTACCACTATTCACACTCTTCAGTCCCTCATGGCATCATTAACAACCCATTTGTCTCATGTCCATGACATCTTTGACAATCTCTCCTCAACTCCGATCTATCACTGACTTTGAATTCTGCCCCACCCCTCCCTCTCCAACTAAATAATTCTTCACATTTCTGTCACTTTTCAATTCTGTAGAAGGATCATATGGACCCAAAACATTAACTGTGTTTCAATCTCCACAGGTGCTGCCAGACCTGCTGAGTTTACCCAGCATTTTCTGCTTTTATGAAGGATTAGAGAAAGATTTGCCGATGATGAGATGAAGGGGGCAGGAGAAGGCTCGAGAGCTAACATGGACTGGTTGGGCCGAATAGCCTGTTTCTGTGTTCCTTTTTTGGAGGAACAGTTCACTTTGGGCCTATGGTTCCCAAAGCTTCCCACCCGATGTTGAGGTCTGTTGTTGACCAATTGATGGAGATTGATGGCTGTGACTCATTGACATCAATATCCTATCACGTAGCTTCGCTCATCTCCAAGAGCTGGACTTTTGAGGACAACCAGACAGACGCAGGTCCATCCCAAGCTGGGAACGTGCACTATTCCATCCAGTTTAATTGCAGCAACTTACCTGAAAGTTTCGAGTACGGTTTGCTCAGGCAGGTGGGGTGCGACGTCTGCAAACCCCCTTTTAAAATCCTCCAACGTCAAAAACCCACGACCTGAGAGTGAGATTGAAAAAATAAATAAACAAACAAAGCTACATTTACGTAAAAGGTTTCAAAGCCACCGGCAGGTACAGTGAATGTGCTACCAACATTTCACAGAAGCGTTACCAGACAAACTTTAATACTGAACTGCGTAAGGAGATTTCAAAGACAACTGACTCAAGGTTTAGCCAAACACCTGGGTTATGGGGTGGGGGGGGGGGAGAAGGGTAACAAGGGGGGAGGTTCATGCAGAGCTGAGTGCTTTGGCAGGGCGGGATGGAGCATAAGCCCCAGCATGGATCTGTTGGGCCAAATGGCCTGTTGCTGTGCTGTAGTTTCTATGTATCTATATCTGCCTCCCTGTAATCACTTCCAGGTGAAGGTCATGGCTGCTCTGAAGGCGAAGGGACAGGAAATAGTCTATAGAATATTTCACTGTCATACAGAACAGAAGAACACAGCAGGAGACCACTTGGCTGTGTGGTTTTCGAAGACCAGTCCACTTAGTCCCACACACCCACTTTTTCCCTCAATTTTGTTTTTTCAATCCTTCAGATAGTTGTTTAATCCTCTGTTGAAGCTACTATGGAATCTGTATCCACCCCCACCCCGCCTCATCAGTCCCTGCGCTCCAAATTCTAATCTCTCACTGAATAAAAACGTTTCTCCTCATCTTGCCTTTAGCCTGGTGTCCAACCCGTGCCACCCTTCAGCCACCGGAAACAGTTTCTTATTTACTTTACCAAAACCTTTCATGGTTTTGAAGCGCCTCACCCCGCCAGCCCTTTTTACCCAGCCCCGGTTAAACCGTGACTGGCGAGTACGGCAAAGAGTGCTACCAATGCTTAAGACGGATTGTCGCAGTGCGACCAGTTGGTAAAACCCACAGCGTGCGTCAAATGCCGAGAAGATCTGCCTTGTCTCGTCGTAGCGGTCCTGGACTGCCAACTTCCTGCTCATGAGGTTTGTGAATTGCTCGAGGGACAGACCTGGAGGAGGGAAGAGTATGTGATAAACAAACATCCCACACGCGAGCTTATTGCTCCATCCCTCCAGAATAGAGTCATTCTCTTTCCTACCCCTACCCACCCCCACTTCAAACTATTTGCCCAAACAGTGTTGCAGTGAGTTAAACGGATCCCAAGTCAGACGTGTGAAGTACAAAACTAGATGCAAATTCTCTTTGATAGTTTCTTTATTTACAGAATGCAGCGTTGCGCATGTCTGCTGTGTACAAACCAACCCAGAGTCCCAGCAGTCTCTCTATACCTGGGCTCAAGGTACGAACATAGGAATTTGGCTCCTCGAGCCTTCTCTGTCATTCAATAAGATGATGGCTGATCTGATAGTGGCCTCAACTCCACATTCCTGTCAACCCCCAATAACTTTGATTCCCTTGTTACCTCTGCCTGAAAAATATTCACTGACCCTGCCTCCACCATTGTCTAAGGAGAGAGTTCCAAAGATTCATGACACTCAGAAAAAAATGATCCACATCTTAAACGGGACACCCTTTATTTTTTAAACTGTGTAAACCCCGAGTTCTAGTCTCTCCCACCAGGGGAAACTCATTTCAGCACCCACTGTGTCAAGTCCGCTCAGAACCTTGCATATTTCAATAAGATCACCTTGTAATCTTCAAAAATCCAACAGGTACAGGTTACCCACTTTGGTAGAAAAAACAGCAAAGCAGAGTGTTTGTTACACGGTGGGAGGTTGGGAAGTGTTGGTGTCCAAAGGGATCTGGGTGTCCTTGTTCATGGGTCACTAAAAGTTAGCATACAGGTGCAGCAAGCAATTAGGAAGGCAAAAGATATTCTAGCCGTCATCGTAAGGGGATTTGAGCCCAGGAGTAAAGATGTCATAGAATAGAATCCGACAGTACAGAAGGTGGCCATTCGGCCCATCAGGTCTGCACCGACCACAATCAGGCCCTATTCCTGTAACCCCACATATTCATCCTGCTAATCCCCCTAACACGAAGGTCAATTTAGCATGGTCAATCCACCTAACCCGCACATCTTTCGGACTGTGGGAGGAAACCGGAGCACCCGGAGGAAACCCACGCAGACACGGGGAGAACGTGCAAACTCCACACAGACAGTGACCCAAGCCGGGAATTGAACCCGTGTCCCTGGCGCTGCGAGGCAGCAGTGCTAACCCACTGTGCCACCCCGTGTCTTACTGCAATTGTACAAAGTCTTGGTGAGACCACACCTGGAGTATTGCGTGCCATTTTTGTCTCCTTACCCAAGGAAGGATGAACCTGTCAAAGAGTGAGTGCAACCAAGGTTCAGCAAGTTAATCCAGAGATGGCAGGATTGGCTTTTGAGGACACATCGAGGAAACTTGGCCTGTATTCTCCACAGTTTTGAAGAATGAGAAGTTATCTCACTGGAACTTACAAAATCCTTACAGGGTGTGACAGGGTAAATGTAGATGGGATGTTTCTTCTGACTCTTTGGCAAGTTTATCCTTCCTTGAGTAAGGAGATGAAAATGGCACACAGTACTCCAGGTGTTGTCTCGCCGAGGCTCTGTAAGGTGATCTTATTGAAATATGCAAGATTCTGAGTGGACTTGACACAGTGGGTGCTGGCAGGAGTTTCCCCTTGTGGGAGAGACTAGAACTCGGGAGTTTACACAGTTTGAAAAATAAGGGCTGTCCCATTTAAGATGTGGATAATGTTTTTCTGAGTGTCTTTGGGACTCTGTCGCCAGACCGTGGTGGAGGCAGGATCAGTGAATATTTTTCAGGCAGAGGTGACAAGGGAGTCAAAGGTTATCGAGGGTTGACAGGAATGTGGAGTTGAGGCCACCATCTTGAACCAGGGGGGGGGGAAGTGTGTGTTGAGTCTGAGCAACACAGTTGTGATACCCATTGCAGTTCAATAGGCAGCCAGCTCACTCAATCTGGGCTTGGGTCAGAAAGCAGCAATCGCTTGTGGCACTATGTCCCAGCCACAATGAGCAGCTTCAGGATACATCATCATTCTTTTATACAGCACTTGTAACAGAGTAAAGCACGCCAAGGCGCTTCCCAGGAACACCAGTTGAAATGCGACACACAAGGAGATACTGAGACAGGAAGCCAATAAAAAACCTGGTCAAAGAATAAAGGGTTGGGTTGGGGGAGCGGGGGGGAACTTTAACTTTAAGAGTGTATTCAAGAGAGAGAGAGAGAGATATTTGCATTTGTGCAGTTTTCACAATCCAAGGAGACTTCATACAACAATGAAATAGTTTTGAATCTTAGTCATTGGAGCAATGCAGGAAACATGGTGGCCAATTCGAGAAGCGCAAGTTCCAACAAAAAGAAATGTGAAATGTCCTGTTATTTTGTCTTTGAGACTCAGCTGAAGGATTGGCCTCAGCCAAGACAGAAGGGATTGAGGAATGTACGAGTTGTTTGGGTATGACAAGGTGACAAAAGAGCACATTGGTTCTGAGGGAAACATCAGCATAGCGCTAAATACTGCATGAAAACACAGATCTTCTGAGGTGATAAAGGGAAGTATATAAATGCTTATATTTAATGGCCATTGTTATCTTCAGTGGTAGCTCGTGGATTTCAACCAACACTCCAGTGTGGTGCTGAAGGAATGCTACAGTGTCGGGGAGGTGCCACCTTTCCCGAGATTGAATCGAGGCGAGGATTCATCTCCCGGTTCATGTGGATGTAAAAGCTCCCATAGAACGATTCACTCAAAGGAAGACTTGGTGAGATCTCCCTGGCGTTCTGGCCAACAGTAATGCCCCAATCACTTCATCTGGACTAACACTCCCAGTGCAGCACTGAGAGAGTGCTGCACTGCCGTCTTTCAAATAGGATGTTTAACTGCAACCCATCTGCCCTCGCAACTGGACATGAAATTCTCCAGTATTGTAACTATCAGGAAGGCTAACTAAATACATTTGTCATTTTATGCCCAATGATCCCAATGGCAGCTCCTCCCCTTTCAGCAGAATGTACCAGGAGGTACAGTACCTGGTAAATGGCTTTCCAGCACAGCAGCCATCATCATATCTGTCTCCACCTGTAACAGATGTAAAACAAAAAGCTTGGTTTTACAGATGTGGCACAGCATGTAATAATTCACAGATGACAACCACACTGGTACAGAAGACACAAGTCTTTTGAGTTGATTTATTGTCACATGTATTGGGAAACAGTGAAAAGCATTGTTTAGAACCATAGAACCATAGAAAATTACAGCTCAGAAACAGGTCTTTTGGCCCTTCTTGTCTGTGCCGAACCATTTTTTGCCTAGTCCCACTGACCTGCACTTGGACCATATCCCTCCACACCCCTCTCATCCATGAACCCGTCCAAGTTTTTCTTAAATGTTAAAAGTGACCCCGCATTTACCACTTTATCCAGTAGCTCATTCCACACTCCCACCACTCTCTGCGTGAAGAAGCCCCCCCTAATATTCCCTTTAAACTTTTCTCCTTTCACCCTTAACCCATGCCCTCTGGTTTTTTCTCCCCTAGCCTCAGCGGAAAAAGCCTGCTTGCATTCACTCTATCTATACCCATCAAAATCTTATACACCTCTATCAAATCTCCCCTCATTCTTCTACGCTCCAGGGAATAAAGTCCCAACCTATTCAATCTCTCTCTGTAACTCAGCTTCTCAAGTCCCGGCAACATCCTTGTGAACCTTCTCTGCACTCTTTCAACCTTATTTACATCCTTCCTGTAACTAGGTGACCAAAACTGTACACAATACTCCAAATCTGGCCTCACCAATGCCTTATATAACCTTACCATAACACTCCAACTTTTATACTCGATACTCCGATTTATAAAGGCCAATGTACCAAAGGCACTCTTTATGACCCTATCCGCCTGTGACGTCACTTTTAGGGAATTCTGTACCTGTATTCCCAGATCCCTCTGTTCAACTGCACTCTTCAGAGTCCTACCATTTACCCTGTACGTTCTTCTTTGGTTTGTCCTTCCAAAGTGCAATATCTCACACTTGTCTGCGTTAAATTCCATTTGCCATTTTTCAGCCCATTTTTCTAGTTGGTCCAAATCCCTTTGCAAGCTTTGAAAACCTTCCTCACTATCCACTACACCTCCAATCTTTGCATCATCAGCAAACTTGCTGATCCAATTTACCACATTATCATCCAGATCATTGATATAGATGACAAACAACAATGGACCCAACACCGATCCCTGCGGCACACCACTAGTCACAGGCCTCCACTCAGAGAAGCAATCCTCCACAACCACTCTCTGGCTTCTTCCATTGAGCCAGTGTCTAATCCAATTTATTACCTCCCCATGTATACCTAGCGACTGAACCTTCCTAACTAACCTCCCATGAGGGACCTTGTCAAAGGCCTTGCTGAAATCCAGGTAGACAACATCCACCACCTTCCCTTCATCCACTTTCCTGGTAACCTCCTTGAAAAACTCTAATAGATTGGTCAAACATGACCTACCACGCACAAAGCCATGTTGACTCTCCCTAATAAGTCCCTGTCTATCCAAATATTTGTAGATCCTATCCCTTATCACACCTTCCAATAACTTGCCCACCACCGACGTCAAATTTACTGGCCTATAATTTCCCGGATTTCTTTTGGAACCTTTTTTAAACAACGGAACAACATGAGCCACCCTCCAATCATCCGGCACCTCCCCCGTGAATACTGACATTTTAAATATGTCTGCCAGGGCCCCTGCACAGTGTACAAAGCATACCGTACAGAGAGAAGGAAAAGAGAGGGTGCTTAACATAGTGTTGCAGTTACAGATAGGGTGTAGAGAAAGGTCAGCTTAATATATGGTAGGTCCATTCAAAAGTCTGATGGCAGCAGGGAAGAAGCTGTTCTGGAGTCGGTTGGTACGTGTCTTCTGACTTTTGTATCTTTTTCCTGATGGAAGAAAGTGGAAGAGATGCGTGGGGTCCTTGATTAAGCTGGCTGATTTCCGAGGCAGTAGGAAGTGTAGACAGAGTCAATGGATGGGAGGCTGGTTTGCGTGATGGACCAGGCCTCGTTCACAATCCTTTGTAGTTTCTTGCTGTCTTGGTCAGAGCAGGAGCCATACCAAGCTGTGAGACAACCGAAAAGAATGCTTTCTGTGGTGCATCTGTAAAAGTTGGTGAGAGTCGTAGCTGACATGTCAAATTTCCTTAGCCTCTTGAGAAAGTGTTGGTGTTGAATCAACCATTATGGAATAGTTTTTGACATCTTTAATTCATTAGATTCTGAGCCACTCTGCCATTATAATGATGAAGTCATTGTAGGTTGTGTGTGTTAGAAAGTTGGTCCTCCCTAAGCCACAACATCGATAGTTTTTCAAATGCACTTTGAGAAGCTTGTCAAATTCACTGAGGTATTCAAGACAGGCTAAAAATTACCTCTTCGACGATGATTCATCATGACCTCATGAAGGAAGTCCCAAGGCAGACAGCAGTTTAACTGTGGCAGCAACGCATCGAAGCGCTTCCCTCCAGTAAGAATATTCCTTTTCAAACTGAGTGGATAATTCTTCCCGATGATCTACATCTTTGAACGAACACACATACAGCCTTAATACGAGTTTTGGAAGTTTCTCGGTCAGCAAGATTTCTTCCAGCATTTCTCCAGTTATAGTACCTGTCGATGAAATCATGTTTCCCTTTACGAGAGTCAGGGAATAATTTGCAAAGATAACAGTTGACTGCCTTCGAGGTTTCTGGAAAAAAATCAACCAATTTCTCCTTCCGTCATGCCAATTCCCTTCACCCTCAGAAAACGGGGTCACGAAGATTTCTCAGCTGCTTTCGGCCTCCAACATTTTACTCTTTTCTCAAATTTTCCATATCGCCCGTTCTCTGGTTTATTATGAAATATTCAATCATACTCAGTGGAGCAGGTTTTGGCCACAAGGTAATGTCTTCAGCACGGGCTTCTTCCCTCACTTCACTGCAGAATGAGCTTGAGCAGTGTCTTGTAGCTCCATTCCCATTTCAGAGTCCACTTCTTCTTGTTCAACTTTTTCAGACGATGTGGTATCTCCGGAAATCAGCAAGTTGATTCACTGATACTCTTGGTGGGCGAGGATGAATGTGCAGTTTGTGCACTGCTCAATACTTCAAACTTCCTGAAGTAAAATGGCAAACTCTTTTGGCCGAGCTTTCTCCTCTTGCCTCTCCTTCGGTTTTCTGTGCTTTGACTCCGGACGGACAGCGTCGCTTCATATTAACTGATCTTTCTTGATTTTAACCAATGAAGTTTCGGGAAGCGCAGGCTGTTTAGCCAATGAAGTTTTGGAACGAGCAGGCAGTTTCTGCCCCCCTCAGCCCTGGGGTCCAAGTTGCCCCTGTTCACTCGATGACCTTGCTGTCGTGCAGCTCACTGGTTGCCTGCCTGTCTGTCCAGCCTCCTCACCTCGCACTCAGTTCATTGCCCACCAGCCCCCCACAGCCCTGCTGGCCTGGGGTTGACTCACCCCGCCAGCGCCTGCTTGACCTTCAAACCTCACCTCTGCTCGAAACTGACCGCAGGGAAACGGGCACTGGCTGCCGTGCCTGCTGCCTGGCCTCCTCGGTTTGCTGCCCACCAGCCCTTTCCATCTTGCTGCCTGTCTGGCCTCTGCAGCCCTGGCGTGAGGGTGGTGGTTGGGGGGGGGGGGGGGGGGGGGCTATGGTGCTGCTGCTGGTAGTAAGGGTCACCCTGCTTCTCCCCTCGACAGCTGCCGGCCAGCGCCTGCGCTCGTTCGGCCCTCACATTCCCCATGTTAAGCCCAGGACCTCGCTGTTGGTTCAGGCTGCCTGTCTGGCCATCCGGCCTCCCCTGCTCTGCTTTAGAAACCTGGGCTGCTGCTGCTTTAAGAATATTTTTAGGGATCCTGGTTACTGCTACTCTCTCCTCCAAAAATCACCAAACTCCCACAGAGCTTGCACAATGTTGCCCACTCTCAGGGGTCTCCACCAATCAGAGCTCGATGCTGCTCTGTACTGCTTGCTGAGGCTATCAGTAAATTCAACACTCTCGGGGAGTTGACCTCTTTGCCAACCTCCCATTCCCTTCCAAGGCTAGTCCTCGAGGCCCTTCTGCCCTTCAGTGGAATCATACTGATTCTCCTCCTATCAAGCTCCAACAATAAGGATCCAGCACTGCACCCCTGAGCCTGGACCTCACGCCCTGCCCTCGTGCCCCGCCCTGGCGCCCCGCCCTGGCGCCCCGCCCCGGCACCCCGCCCCGGCGCCCCGCCCTGGCACCCCGCCCTGGCACCCCGCCTGCTGCAGCCTCCTATCATTCACTGCAATTCCAGTCTCCCGATTTTAATTGCATCACCATTGACACCTGTGCCTTCAGTTGAGTGACCAAACTGGGTGCTTACCCTAATGTCTCAGCTGACTCAGGGTCAACACCGCGCGACACAGTGGTTAGCACTGTCGCCTCACAGTGCCAGGACCTGGATTCGATTCCCGGCTTGAGACAGCATCTATGTGAAGTTTGTACGTTCTCCCCATGTCTGTGTGGGTTTCCTCCCACACTCCAAAGGTGCGCAGGTTAGGTGGATTGGCCATGCTAAATTGACCGTAGTGTCAGAGGGGATAATATGTGGGGCTATAGGGATAGGGCCTGGGTGGGATTGTGGTCGGTGCAGACTCGATGGGCCAAATGGCCTCCTCCTGCATTGTAGGGATTCTATGATTTGTCTGATAATGCTCCCATGAAGCACCTTGTTTTACGTTTATGTTTATTAATTAGTGTCACAAGTAGGCTTACATTAACAATGCAATGAAGCTACTGCGAAAACCCCCTAGTCGCCACACTCTGGTGCCTGTTCGGGTACACTGAGGGAGAATTTAGCATGGCCAATGCACCCTAACCAGCACGTCTTTCAGACTGTGGGAGGAAACTGGAGCACCCGGAGGAAACCCACGCAGACACGGGGAGAACGTACAGACTCCGCACAGACAGTGACCCAAGCCGGGAATCGAAGCCGGGTCCCTGGCGCTGTGAGGCAGCAGTGCTAACTACTGTGCCACCGTGCTGTCCTTGGGACATTTTATTAGGTTAAAGTTGCTGCATAAATGCAGGAGATTGTTTTTGGTGGTGAGGGGAGAAGGGGGGGGGGGGTTCACAGGTGAGGAACTGGGGATGGCAGAGTCTCAGCTCAATGTCCTGTGATAAATTCAAAGTGTGGCTCAGATCTTGCAACAGTGCCCAATGTCAAGTCTGATCGAAGCACAATGCTGCCATCTGCTGTTCAAAGTGGCTCATGTCCAGTCCCACTTTTGCACGGGTCTGCCACCTGGGCTCTTATCCAGCCCCGTGTAAACAGAGTCTCAGTAATCCCAAACCAACAGATCTGACTATTTCTACACACTCCTTCCCTCCATAAACCTGAGCTCAGCTGAAACTCTGTTGCTCACACAGTAGCTGGCACCGAGTCCCACTCATTCATCACCTCTGTGCCAGCTGACTTACACCGACTCGCAATCCAACAATGTCTCAATTTTAACATTCACACCCTGGATTTCAAATTCCACCGAGGAATTTCAATCTCTGTAATCATTCCAGCCCCACACCCCGAGGGGATCTCTGCCAATTCCGTTCCCTTGAGTATTCTGGATTTTAATCGTTCCACCATTGACCCCCCCCCCCCCCCCACTCCTCCTTCAAGGAGAAACTCAACATGCTTGTTCTTGTGAAGTGGGAAAAATCAGCTGTGGCTTTTCCTGACTTTCAGGAATCTGGGCATCAACACGGCTTTCACCCTTCACCCAGGACAAGTGGGTCAGCTACCTGCAGGGGAGTGAGTTGGCTGGCGGGGTTGTCCTGGGGAGTTGGATGGCGGGGTTGTCCTGGGGGGTTGGATGGCGGGGTTCATAGAAATCATAGAAACCCTACAGTGCAGAAGGAGGCCATTCGGCCCATCGAGTCTGCACCGACCACAATCCCACCCAGGCCCTACCCCCACATATTTTACCCGCTAATCCCTCTAACCTACGCATCCCAGGACACCAAGGGGCAATTTTTTAACCTGGCCAATCAACCTAACCCGCACATCTTTGGATTGTGGGAGGAAACCGGAGCACCCGGAGGAAACCCACGCAGGCACAAGGAGAATGTGCAAACTCCACACAGACAGTGACCCGAGCCGGGAATCGAACCCGGGACCCTGGAGCTGTGAAGCAGCAGTGCTAACCACTGTGCTACCGTGCCGCCCCTGGTTGTCCTGGGGAGTTGGATGGCGGGGTTGTCCTGGGGAGTTGGATGGCGGGGTTGTCCTGGGGAGGGTGGGGTTATCCTGGAGAGGGCGTTTGCCATCATCTCTATCAGCCCTTTTCAACAATCATGCCTCTTTGAGCTTCTTCCCCAAATCCGACTCAAGCACAAAAATCCAGGCTGATGCTGTCCCAGTGTAGGACTGAGGAGTGCTGCATTGTCAGAGGCACCAGCTTTCAGATGAACCTCAAACCCCAATAGTTCCCCATTGTTAAAGTCGTTGTTCATACTGCGAGGAGGAGGAAGAATCTGGAGCCAGGCCTTTTCTTAATCCAGGTTTATTCACAAATCCAGAGAGTTTGATTTGATTTATTGTCACATGTATCGGGATACAGTGAAAAGTATTGTTTCTTGTGCACTATACAGACAAAGCATACTGTTCATAGAATACATAGGGGAGAAGGAAAGGAGAGAGTGCAGTGTTACAGTCATAGCTAGGGTGTAGAGAAAGATCAACTTAATATATGGTAGGTCCATTCAAAACTAGGGAGGAAGTGATGCGCGACAATCAAGCACATGGAACAAGGCTTCGGCTATTGAAGGCTTTCATTAGCAAACAATGGAACTAACTAACACGAGTACACCAGTTCAGACTGGAGGGGTCCTGCCGGAGCAGAGGGTCTTATACCTCTCCCCCGGAGGCGGGGCCCGACCGGGATGTGCCATAATAACATTTACCACAGGTAAACACCCTAACCCAACAACATTATACAACCCCCACAGTGGCAACACCCTAACCCAACAGTAACATAAGAACAACCCCCAGTGGTAACCAACGATGGTTCACCACATTCACCCCTCCTTTAAAAACAAAGGCCGGTGGGGTGCAAAAAACAGGTCATATATGTACAAAATTCACAAGTCCAGACGGTCTGGAGGACTGCACCGTCGCTGTGATCTCCTCAACACCGGTTGCGACACCGGAGCAGGTGCTTGCGGTGGCGTTCTCTCCAAAACAGCGTCCGGCTGTCCCCTCGAGGACTCCCGGGCCGGTTGACCCTGGTGAGGCGATGGTGCAGGGGATCCTGGAACCTTCTATGGTGGCGCCGATCTCCGAGTCTCAGGCAAGCTGTACATGGGAGTATAACTGTTATGCACTGGTCCCGGTGCTGACCGCGCCACGTCTGGGGAAGAAATAAGTAATAGGGGATTCGTGACAGGGGGTATGGGAGCGACAGGAGTTGCTACGTCCCCTGCGGGCGCCAGGTCTCGAATGGAGACTGTGTCCTCTCGCCCGTCAGGATATGCCACATAGGCATACTGAGGGTTGGCGTGGAGGAGTTGGACCGGTTCGACCAAGGGGTCGGACCTGCGGGCCCTCACATGTCGCCGCAGAAGGACGGGTCCTGGGTACGTCAACCAGGCTGGTAATGAGATCCCCGAGGACGACTTCCGAGGGAATGAGAACATCCTCTCGTGGGGAGTAGCATTGGTTGCCGTACACAGGAGGGAGCGGATAGAATGGAGCGCATTTGGAAGGACCTCCTGCCAACGGGAGACTGGAAGGCCCCTGGATTTCAGCGCCAGTAGGACAGCCTTCCAGACTGTAGCATTCTCCCTTTCCACCTGTCCGTTACCCCTAGGGTTGTAGCTCGTGGTTCTACTAGAGGCAATCCTGTATGAGAGCAGGAATTGCCTCAAGTCGTTGCTCATGAACGACGAGCCCCTGTCGCTATGTATGTAGCAGGGGTACCCGAACAGGGTAAAAAGCTCACTGAATGCCTTAATCACGGTGGCAGTCGACGTGTCCGCACAGGGGACAACAAACGGGAACCGGGAGTACTCATCTTTTATATTGAGGAAATAGACGTTCCGGTCCGTTGAGGGAAGGGGGCCCTTAAAATCCACACTCAGCCTCTCGAAAGGGCGAGTGGCCTTGACCAATTGTGCCCGGTCCAGTCGATAAAAGTGTGGTTTGCATTCCGCGCAAATCCGACAGCTTCTCGTCACTGACCTGACATCCTCCACCGAGTAGGGCAGGTTGCGGGCTTTTACGAAGTGGTAGAGTCGGGTGACTCCAGGATGACACAGGTCATTGTGGAGGGCCTTCAAGCGGTCCTCCTACATGATGGCGCATGTTCCGCGCGAGAGGGCATCCGAGGGCTCATCGAGCTTCCCTGGACGATACATAATATCGTAATTATAGGTGGAGAGCTCAATTCTCCACCGCAAGATCTTATCGTTCTTGATCTTGCCCCTCTGCGTGTTACTGAACATAAACGCCACGGATCGTTGATCCGTGATCAGAGTGAACCGCTTCCCCACCAGGTAATGGCGCCAGTGTCTGACTGCCTCCACAATGGCCTGAGCCTCCTTCTCCACCGCTGAGTGCCGAATTTCGGGGCCTTGAAGGGTGCGGGAAAAGAACGCGACGGGCCTGCCTGCCTGGTTTAGTGTGGCGGCTAGGGCGAAATCAGATGCATCACTCTCCACCTGGAAAGGGATGGATTCATCCACCGCGTGCATCGTGGCTTTCGCAATGTCGCTTTTCAAAGCCTTGAAGGCCAATTGGGCCTCCGGCGTGAGTGGGAAGGTCGTGGACTTGATGAGCGGACGAGCTTTGTCCGCGTAGTTGGGGACCCACTGCGCATAATACGAAAAGAACCCGAGGCATCTCTTCAGTGCTTTCGTGCTAGCGGGCAAGGGAAGTTCAGTAAGGGGGCGCATACGGTCTGGATCAGGGCCGATGACCCCGTTTTCCACCACGTATCCAAGGATAGCTAACCTGCACGTACGGAATACGCACTTCTCCCTGTTATAGGTCAGATTCAGGCGAGATGCAGTGCGCAGAAAGTGTTGGAGATTCGTGTCATGGTCCTGCTGGTCATGGCCGCAGATGGTGACGTTATCCAGGTACGGGAAGGTAGCCCGCAACCCGTTCTGGTCCACCATTCGGTCCATAGCACGCTGGAAGACCGAGACCCCATTGGTGACACCAAATGGAACCCTGAGAAAATGGTATAGACGACCATCCGCCTCAAAAGCCGTGTATTGCCGGTCCTCTGGGCGGATGGGGAGTTGATGGTAGGCGGACTTAAGGTCTATGGTAGAGAACACTCGGTACTGCGCAATCTGATTGACCATATCAGAAATGCGCGGGAGAGGATACGCATCCAGCTGCGTATAACGGTTAATGGTCTGACTGTAGTCAATGACCATCCGAGGTTTGTTCCCGCTTTTGACTACCACGACCTGCGCTCTCCACGGACTAGCACTGGCCTGTATGATCCCTTCCTTGAGGAGCCGCTGAACCTCAGATCTAATAAAGATCCGGTCTTCAGCGCTGTAACGCCTACTCTTAGTAGCGATGGGCTTGCAGCCTGGTACCAGATTCTTAAATAAAGAAGGTGTGGTGATTTTTAGAGTGGAAAGATTGCATGCGGGGCGCTTTGGGCAATTTGGAGGCTGCGGCTGATTCCCTACTGCCAGTGAAGGGAGTGGCCCACCGTACTGTAGGATCACACTCTTCATGTGGACCATAAAATTTAGTCCGAGGAGAATTGGCGCACAAAGGTGAGGTAACACAAGGAGCCTGTGTTGCTCGTAAATTGTGCCCTGTACCTCTAGGGTTACCATACACCGTCCTTGGATTGGTACAGACCGGGACCGTGATGCCATGGAAATTGTCTGCTTGGCAGGTAGAACCCGGAGTCCACACCTTTTTGCAGTGTCAGGGTGTATGAAACTCTCGGTGCTCCCACTGTCAAACAGACAATACACAGTACGACCATTTACCTTGATGTTCATCATGGAATTATCAAGCCTGTAGTGCTTTGTCTGGTCCAGGGAGATCGACGCCACCGTTGGCCCCTGGGCGTCACTGCATGCAGCCGATGTTAATGCTGAGGACCCCTGCTGGTCGCTCCTAGTCGTCGTTGACCATGATGGCCGCCCCCATGAATCGCACGTGGGTGAGGGCGCCAAACGTAGCGACTCCTGGTGGTCTTCCTCCTCCTCCGTCAGCCACGATGGCGCCATCCTGGATTCGCACGTGGTCGGACCTCGTGGGTACTGCGACGCCGAAGGAGATTGTCTCCGCTCTGGGAGGGTTACAAGCTGCACTGCCGTTTTTTTTGCTTCGACCTGCAAACTTTAGCATAGTGCCCCTTTTTACCACACTGGCTGCAGATTGCCGTTTTTGCAGGACACTGTTGCCGTGGATGCTTGCCCCACCGCAAAAATAGCATCGCTGGCCACCTGGAGCTGCCGCCGTCGTCGGATCGATATGGGAGCGCGAGCCCGCGGGGCGAGGAGGGATTTGAGCTTGCTCTTGCCACGTTGTCTCCACGTGGTCCTCGGGGTACAGAGCCAAGCTTTTCGACGCTGCTTCCAGCATCTCAGCCATCTCCATCGCTTGGGTCAAGTTGAGGTTCCCTTTCTCCAGTAACTTAAGCCGGATGTACGAGGACCCTACCCCTGCTACGAACGCGTCTCGGGCGAGGTCGTACATATATTGTTCGGCTGATACGTCTTTACAATCGCAACCCCTGGCAAGCTGCAAGAGCTCATTGGCGTAGTCCTCCATGGTTTCGCCCGACTGCCGACGTCGTGTAGCGAGAAGGTAACGAGCATGTATCTCGTTGGGTGGTCTCGTGTATCGTTTCTTCAAGAGCTCGATGGCCCTCGGGTAAGTGGTGGCCGCACAAATCGCAAGATAAATCGTGTCGCTTACCCTTGCGTGGAGGACCTGGAGTTTGTCGCTGTCTGTAGTAACAGCTACAGAGGCTGCCAGGTAGTCTTCGAAACACTTCCACCAGTGGTCGAAGGTGTTAGCGGCACCGACCGCACGTGGGTCCAGCGCCAGACGTTCTGGTTTTAATATTTGTTCCATACTCCCTTTTTACTGTTGAGAGTTTTATGTTTGCTAATAAAATTGATGCGCGACAATCAAGCACGTGGAACAAGGCTTCGGCTATTGAAGGCTTTCATTAGCAAACAATGGAACTAACTAACACGAGTACACCAGTTCAGACTGGAGGGGTCCTGCCGGAGCAGAGGGTCTTATACCTCTCCCCCGGAGGCGGGGCCCGACCGGGATGTGCCATAATAACATTTACCACAGGTAAACACCCTAACCCAACAACATTATACAACCCCCACAGTGGCAACACCCTAACCCAACAGTAACATAAGAACAACCCCCAGTGGTAACCAACGATGGTTCACCACAGGAAGCTGTACTTGAGATGATTGGTACGTGACCTCAGACTTTGTATCGTTTTCCTGGTGGAAGAGAGAATGTCTGGGGTGCGTGGGGGTCCTTAATTACACTGGCTGCTTTGCCGAGGCAGCAGGAAGTGTAGACAGAGTCAATGGATGAGAGGCTGGTTTGTGTGATGGATTGGGCTACATTCACAACCCTTGTAGTTTCTTGCCATCCTGGGCAGAGCAGGAGCCATACCAAGCTGTGATACATCCGGAAAGAATACCTTCTATGGTGCAGGGACAGACTCTCTTGGTTCCTCCCCAACGCCCAGTGTAAACTGTTTTTTTAATAGTAATTTACTCCATTCTTAAAGTTACAAAGCCAGTGCGTATAGTGGACTGGGCAAATCCTCAATCCATCTCCAAAACCCAATTCAAATTGAATCCAATTCATGGTCAAGAGAGCGCAGTAAGAAGTCTCACCTGATGAAGGAGCAGTGCTCCGAAAGCTCGTGATTCCAAATAAATCTGTTGGACTTTAACCTGGTGTTGTGAGACTTCTTACTGTGTCCCACCCCAGTCCAACACCGGCATCTCCACCTCATGTCAAGAGAGACATACAAAATCCAAGCTGACTGGAAAATGCATTATGCCTGATCTCGGGCTTGATCTGACACTTAGCCAAAGGCGGAGTTTTTATACACTTGGAATAATTCTCTAATCTTTCCCCAATTGGTGGTATCTGCTCTGAATTAGAAACAAGACCCGGCACTCCCAGTGTAGCAGGATTAGAACATGAACACCGATCACTTTGCAATTGCTTCCTCTTTTTAAATACATGTCCAACATTCCTGTTTGAAAGTTAAGTGAATCAGTCTCTTGCTGCATTTCCAAGGCCATGCTTCAATGAGCTTAACTATGAATCTCTAAAATTCAGCCATTACCTTTGATGGTTTATATCCAAAAATGGCTACCACCGCAACCTTGAGATCTTCTCTGCTCAGAAAGCCTTTCTGACCCAAATCACATTCCTGAAAAACCTGGTGAAGGAACAACAAGGACATGTTCAAGTCAAAGAAGAAGAATCATAGAATCTACAGTGCAGGAGACCATTCGGCCCATCGAGCCTGCACTAACAATCCCACCCAGGCACTATCCCCGTAACCCCCAGTATTTACCCTACTAATCCCCCTGACACTAAGGGTCAATTTAGCATGGTGAAACCACCTAACCCGCACATCTTCGGAATGTGGGAGAAAGCAGAGTGCCCGGAGGAAACCCACGCAGACACGGGGAGAATGTGCAAACTCCACACAGTCAGTCACCCAAGCCGGGAATCGAACCCGGGTCCCTGGCGTTATGAGGCAGCAGTGCTAACCCACTGTGCCACCGTGCCACCTTCAGTGGAGAAGAAATTAACCGCATGACATCCAACACCCTCCCACCCCACCCAATATAAAAAGGCTGCTTCATGTTTCAGGTGTCTGGTGAAGGTCCATTCTGATCAACATCCCAAACTGTAGGAATCACATAACAGAGGAGGAGGCCATTCAGCCCAATGTGCCTGTACTAGCACTTTGTAAGATCTATCCAACGAGTCCCATTCCCTCCAAACTTTCTCCATTGCCCTGCAATCCTTTTCCCTTCGAAATGCAAATCCAATTCGCTTTTCGAAACATTGGCCCTTTTTTCTTATTGCCAGAGATCGAGGGTGCAGTCAATGTCCCCGAGCCCAGGGCCAGGCGAGAGCTTACAGTTTACAAACTTCCGCTAATCGCCCATCGTTGTGTCAAGAGAAAGCCCATGAATTTCGCAGCACCCTTCGAGAGAGATTTCAATGATTTACTGGACAGCGAACGGTTGCAGCGAGATGCTTGGGGAGGCAGCAAGAACACAGCTGGGGAGGGGGTAAGTGGGAGAGAGAGTGAGGGGGCAGGGGGGGCTGAGGAAAGCTCCATTGATGCAAAATAGAAGGGAATGAACTGAACAACATTGCCAAAGGAATAACAAATGGAACATACTGGAAACAGCCGAGAACATGCATGGCAGATATCACATTGCTTCCAAAAGTTAACCTATTTTTTGTTCCATTTTTGATCGACCAATAAAAGGATTGACCAATTGTCACAAAAGGAAAGGGGAGCTGTACAGGCATCCCTTCAGAGGACCCACCATCCAAGACTAAAAATATCGACAGACTTACATTAATACCCCAAGTCTCCGCCTCAAGGGCAGAGGCGTTTCTCCCCAGTGCCCTGGGACAAATAGCTATCCTTCAGCCAATGCGAGTTTAAAAAATATCATCTGCTCCTCATCACATTGCTGATTGGTGGGATCTTGCTGTGCACACACTGGCTGCTGCATTTCCTACTTTACACCGGTGACTACACATTGAAAGTACCTCAGTGCGCTCTGGGACAGCCCAAGCTGATGTAAGGAGCTGCAGAGAAGGCCATTTTCTTTCTGTCTGTCTTTTACTCTGTCCAGCTCTGGCCGCTGACATTTGGGGAGTGGAGGCAATGCAGGAGGAGCCACGGAGGGGGGAGGCCCAGAACGTGAGCTTTACAGAAGGATAGGAGAATTAGTGATTGGATTAGGTCACAGAAAGGTCATGTTGGACGAGCGGGACTAGGTGAGAGAGATACAAACTAGAACTGCTTTAAGAATAGGTCAGATATTAATTGTCATTGAGTAAGGCAGAGGGTGAGGGAGGCACGAAAACAGGGATTCATCGAAAAATACTGGCCGAGGTTGTGATGGGAAACTTTTAATGACTTTCTGACCGAAGGGAGGCTGAATGGGAGAGAGATGACTTGCATGAATTAAATGGTCACAGCAAGAAGTCTCACAACACCAGGTTAAAGTCCAACAGGTTTATTTGGAATCACGAGCTTTCGGAGCGCTGCTCCATCAGGTGAGTGTTCCATCCCAGGCAGCATCCTGGTGAATCTGCTCTGCACCCTTTCCAGTGCGATCACATCCTTCCTATAACGTGACGACTAGAACGGCACACAGTACTCCAGCCGTGGACTCACCAAAGCTCTGTACAACTCCATCATGACCTCTCTGTTTTGTAATCTACACCCCGATTGATAAATGCGAGTGTGCCATATGCCTTTTTCACCACTCACCCGATAAAGGAGCAGCGCTCCGAAAGCTCGTGATTCCAAATAAACCTGTTGGACTTTAACCTGGTGTTGTGAGACTTCTTACTGTGCCCCACCCCAGTCCAACACCTGCATCTGCACACCATGAATTAAATGGATCAAATGGCCTCCTTGTGTACTTGCTCCCAGCACCTCTCACCCCCCCCCTCAGGACATCAGAACACTTTGAAGCTAATGAAGTTACAAAGCGAATTCACTTTCATAAAGGAGGAAACGGGACAGCCAATGTATGCACAGCAAGATCCCATAAACAGCAATGTGATCATCTGGTTTAATGATGTTAATTAAGGGATAAATATCAGTCAGTACACTGAGAATCTCTGAAATAGGGCCAGGGAATTGTTTACATCCACACGAGGGGCAGACCGGGATTTGGTTTAACATCTCATCTGAAATACGGGTGCCTCTGACAGTGAAGTACTCCCTCAGTACTGCACTGCGAGTGTCAGGACAGATTCCATACTCAAATCGCTGGAGTGGAACTTCAACCCACAACCTTTGGGCTCAGATGGGACAGGGTTTCCTTATCGGCACTGATTCAGTACAGTTACTGATCCAGGCTATACTGCACTCCACAGAGAGGGGCGGGGGTAAGCACTGGGGCAGCTGATGAACGAGAATGAAAAATCTACTCCCCCCGCCCCCCCGAGCATGAAGCTCACATTCACAGCTTATCACTGGTTCAGCATTAGATTGTTCGCCTGTTTTTAGTTCCTTTTCCGAGGAGTCTTCGGGCCCTATTTGAATGCAGTTTTGTGATATTACTCAGGCCAGGACACTGCTTACTATCCACACAGCCAGTGACAAAACCATTGGAAACCCACTCAGACACGGGGAGAATGTGCAAACTCCACACACACTGACCTGAGGCCGGAATTGAACCCGAGTCCCTGGCGTTGTGAGGCAGCAGTGCTAACCCCTGCGCCACTGTACCAGAGTTGAGATCGCGGAGGGTTTTCTCCCACAGTCCAAAGATGTGTAGGTCAGTTAGATTGGCCTTGCTCCCCTCGGTGTCCAAAGATGTGGATTAGCCATGGCAAATGCACAGGATTGTGGGGATAAGGGGGCCTGGTGGGATGCTCGTTCGGAGATTTGGTGCAGACTCGGTGGGTTGGGTGGCCTCTTTCTGCACTGCAGGGATTCTGTGGTTGCAGTGCTGGAGAAGATTACAGAGCTATGGAGAGGCCGGGCCAGGACTTGGACACGAGGAGAAGAATTCTAAAATCTTCAAAATATTTAAAAAGCACAATCTTCATTTGTCCCCAAATTTCTCCTTCTTTGGCGATCACTCTTTAACGAGTGTGATTATCCACCTAATAAACTCCATGTTATTGATCACTGATTCTGTGAGTCCTTGCACGGCTGGGAGCCCAATCCTAGAGTCTCAATCACACACGTGGAAGGTGTTTCCGAGAGGTGGGTCTGGTCCTTGGATTCCAGATCATGGATATTCCTTTCCCGGAATCCTTTTCCAGACTTCCTCTTGCCATCGGGTGTCATTGAAGAATTGTGCCCCTCCAATCAGGAAGTGCTTCCAAGTAGGTCTCTTCTGAGTGAAGGTCTCCCGGGCGTTGATGTCTATGTTACATTTCTTGAGGTAAGTCTTCAAGGAGTCTTTGAAGGTCTTCCTTTGTCCTCCTCTTGTTCAGGAGCCTTCCCCAAGCTGAGCAAAGAAGATTTGCTTTGGCAGTCGGGACTCTGCCATCCTGAGCACATGGCCGGCCCAATGGAGTTGGTTTCGGATGATCATGGGTTCGATGCTGGTGCTGTCTCCTTTAAAGATGCTGATGTAAGTACGCCTGTCCCCAAATATAATGATGTGTAGAAGCTCACCTGATGAAGCAGCAGTCCGCTGAAAGTTCATGATACCAAATAAACCAGTTGGACTTTAACCTGGTGTTGTGAGACTTCTTACTGTCCCCAAACATAATGATGTGGAGATGCCGGGTAGACACAGTAAGAAGTCTCACAACACCAGGTTAAAGTCCAACAGGTTCATTTGGTAGCAAAAGCCACTAGCTTTCAGAGCGCTGCTCCTTTATCAGGTTAGTGGGAGTTCTGTTCACAAACAGGGCATATAAAGACACAAACTCAATTTACAAAATAATGGTTGGAATGCGAGTCTTTACAGGTAATCAAGTCTTAAAGGTACAGACAATGAGAGTGGAGAGAGCGTTAATTACTGCAAAGAAGTGTACCGACAACTGAACAACAAGCAACACTACAGACAGTTACCCGCAGATCCGACCAAAGAACGGGCGGCATGGTAGCACAGTGGTTAGCACTGCTGCTTCACAGCTCCAGGGACCTGGGTTCGATTCCTGGCTTGGGTCAATGTCTGTGTGGAGTTTGCACATTCTCCTTGTGTCTGTGTGGGTTTCCTCCGGGTGCTCCGGTTTCCTCCCACAGTCCAAAGATGTGCGGGTTAGGTTGATTGGCCATGCTAAAATTGCCCCTTAGTGTCCTGAGATGTGTAGGTTAGAGGGATTAGTGGGTAAATATGTAGGGATATGGGGGTAGGGCCTGGGTGGGATTGTGGTTGGTGCAGACTCGATGGGCCAAATGGCCTCTTTCTGCACTGTAGGGTTTCTATGATTTCTATGAACACACCCATCAACTCAACAGACTGATTAAGACTTTTGATCCGGACCTTCAGAGCACCCTCCGTGCTCTCATCCCACGTACTCCCCGCTTTGGAGATCTCTACTGCCTCCCGAAGATACACAAGACAAACACACCCAGCCGTCCCATCATATCGGGCAATGGGACCCTGTGTGAGAACCTCTCCAGCCAAACCGAGGGCATCCTGAAACCCATTGTACAAAGAACCCCCAGCTTTTGTCGCGACACTACGGACTTCCTACAGAAACTCAGCACACAAGCAGTTGAACCAGGAGCACTCCTCTTCACAATGGATGTCTCGGCACTCTACACCAGCATCCCCCACGACGATGGCATTACCACAACTGCCTCAGTACTCAACGCCGACAACTGCCAATCTCCAGATGCAATTTTACAACTCATCTGCTTCATCCTGGACCACAATGTCTTCACCTTCAACAACCAGTTCTTCATCCAGACACACAGAACAGCTATGGGGACCCAATTCGCACCTCAATATGCCAACACCTTCATGCACAGGTTCGAACAAGACCTCTTCACCGCACAGGACCTTCAACCGATGCTATACACTAGATACATCGATGACATTTTCTTCCTTTGGACTCACGGTGAACAATCACTGAAACAACTCTATGATGACATCAACAAGTTCCATCCCACCATCACACTCACCATAGACTACTCTCCGGAATGGGTTGCATTCTTGGACACACGCATCTCCATCAAGGATGGTCACCTCAGCACCTCACTGTACCGCAAGCCCACGGATAACCTCACGATGCTCCACTTCTCCAGCTTCCACCCTAAACACGTTAAAGAAGCCATCCCCTACGGACAAGCCCTCCGTATACACAGGATCTGCTCAGATGAGGAGGATCGCAACAGACACCTCCAGACGCTGAAAGATGCCCTCATAAGAACAGGATATGGCGCTCGACTCATCGATCGACAGTTCTGATGCGCCACAGTGAAAAACCGCACCGACCTCCGCAGAAGACAAACACAGGACATGGCGGACAGAGTACCCTTCGTCATCCAGTACTTCCCCGGAGTGGAGAAGCTACGGCATCTTCTCCGGAGATTTCAACATGTCATTGATGAATACGAACATCTCGCCAAGGCCATCCCCACACCCCCACTTCTTGCCTTCAAACAACCGCACAACCTCAAACAGACCATTGTCCGCAGCAAACTACCCAGCCTTCAGGAGAACAGTGACCACGACACCACACAACCCTGCCACAGCAACCTCTGCAAGACGTGCCGGATCATCGACACGGATGCCATCATCTCACGTGAGAACACCATCCACCAGGTACACGGTACATACACTTGCAACTCGGCCAACGTTGTCTACCTGATACGCTGCAGGAAAGGATGTCCCGAGGCATGGTACATTGGGGAGACCATGCAGACGCTACGACAACGGATGAATGAACACCGCTCGACAATCACCAGGCAGGAGTGTTCTCTTCCTGTGGGGGAGCACTTCAGCAGTCACGGGCATTCAGCCTCGGATCTTCAGGTAAGCGTTCTCCAAGGCGGCCTTCACGACACACAACAGCGCAGAGTCGCTGAGCAGAGACTGATAGCCAAGTTCCGCACACATGAGGACGGCCTCAACCGGGATGTTGGGTTCATGTCACACTATCTGTAACCCCCACGACTTGCCTGGGCTTGCAAAATCTCACTAACTGTCCCGGCTGGAGACAATACACATCTCTTTAACCTGTGCTTAATCCTCTCTCCACTCACATTGTTTGCACCTTTAAGACTTGATGACCTGTAAAGACTCGCATTCCAACCATTATTTTGTAAATTGAGTTTGTGTCCCACTCACCTGATGAAGGAGCAGCGCTCTGAAAGCTAGTGGCGTTTGCTAACAAATAAACCTGTTGGACTTTAACCTGGTGTTGAGAGACTTTTTACCCCCCCAAATATAATGCCAGGGTGAAAGCACACACAATGGCCACCGGGTGGAGCCTGTGTGCACTTTTAACGACAGTATCAACATCAACTTTAAAGTTTATTTATTCGTACAAATGGCTCATAAAAGCCAGTTACAGAACTATATCAATCAAGACACTTTAAAAAAAGTTATTTTTATGCTGCAGCTCTAAAATTAAGTTAAAGCCTTCCTTTCCCCTGACACCTTGAGATGTTTTAAATGTTATATAAATGCAAGATGTTATTTCAGTATTTTACTGTTAATTTTATTTCCTTGCTGCCATGATTTAATCTATTTGACATTTATTCAGTTTTAAATGGCCTCCGTGTTACTCACAGCAGTAAAATAAGGTACAGCCACAAAACCACTACCATACAATAACTCAACTCCTGACTCCCCAAAGCCTGTCCACCATCTACAAGGCACGCTAGGAATGTGATGGAATACTCTCCACTTGCCTGGATGAGTGGTGTAGCAAGGTACCATCTACAACATACATTGGCCGCACCCCACAATCTCTACCATCTAGGACAAGGGCAGCAGATGGATGAGAACACCACCACCTGCAAGTTCCCCAAGTCATTCACCATCCTGGATTTTGATTTGATTTTATTATTGTCACATGTATTAGCATACAGTGAAAAGTATTGTTTCTTGCGTGCTATACAGACAAAGCATACCGTTCATAGAGAAGGAAAGGAGTGAGTGCAGAATGTAGTGTTACAGTCATAGCTAGGGTGTAGAGAAAGATCAACTTAGTGCGAGGTAGGTCCATTCAAAAGTCTAATGGCAGCAGGGAAGAAGCTGTTCTTGAGTCGGTTGGTATGTGACCTCAGACTTTTGTATCTTTTTCCCAACGGAAGAAGGTGGAAGAGAGAATGTCCGGAGTGCGTGGGGTCCTTAATTACGCTGGCTGCTTTTCCGAGGCAGCGGGAAGTGTCAATGGATGGGAGGCTGGTTTGCGCGATGGATTGGAAATATATCAGTGGTTCCTTCACTGTCACTGGGTCAAAATCCTGGAACACCCTCCCTAACAGCACCGTGGGTGTGCCTACACCAAAGGGACTGCAGCGGTCCCGAAGGCAGCTCACCACCACCTTTGAGGGCAATTAGGGAAGGGCAATAAATGCCACCCTCACCAGCAAAGGCAAAATCCCACAAAAGAATAATAGGATTCACTAGGCATCCTCAAATCCATGATGTAAAGGGTTAAACTTGACAGAAACAGCCGTTGCTCCAGGGGATTGCGAGTGCGTTTGACGGCTTTCTGTTCTAACTACGCCTCGCTTTGTACTCTGAGAAAGGTGGGATTTGAAACTTCACCTGCTCTGTGATGTACATTGAAAATCTCAGTTCCGTGGACAGAGAGGAGCTGCACGGCCATCCGGAGACCAAAAGCAGCAGTGGAGAGATGGTGAGGGTGCTTAAAATCATCAAGTTTAAAGTTTCACATTGATTTAGTAAAGAGTTAATGATGATGGGTTAAAGAACCTCTTTAGAAAAACCTCTTTACACGTGGAGTTAGAACTCGCAATGCGTTGCCTGATAGGGAGGTGGATTCAGAGTCATTAGTAATTGGACAGCACAGTGGGTTAACAATGCTGTCTCACAGCCGCCAGGGACCCGGGTTCAATTCCCAGCTTGGGTCACTGTCTGTGCGGAGTCTGCACGTTCTCCGCGTGTCTGCGTGGGTTTCCTCCGGGTGCTCCGGTTTCCTCCCACAGTCCAAAAGATGTGCTGGTTGGGGTACATTGGCTATGCTAAATTCTCCCTCAGTGTACCCGAACAGGCGCTGGAGTATGGCGACTAGGGTATTTTCACAGCAACTTCATTGCAGTGTTAATGTACGCCTTACTTGTTACACAAATAAATAAACAAACCGGGGGGGGGTGGGTGAGACGAACTGGATTGCTCTCCGAGAGAGCCAGTACAGATTCAATGGGCTGAATGGCCTCCTTCGTGGCTGTACTATCCTCGGGTTTAACATTTCGGCCTTCCCCACGTACAACACAATCAATTGGGTTTTCTCACCACTCACTCATCGGGTTTGAGTTGTCACTGGGTACCACAGAATTTGAATATCACACTGGAGAGGGACAGGCTCCAGACGCTTTTCACCTTACACTCACCGGCACAAACAAAACCACTCCACTTTTCAAACCATCGCTTTGTCAAACTGTTGTGATGGTTTGAAATTTGATATTCTTCTATTTGTCCCGATGAGCACGAGACGAAAAGCTTCAACAACATGCCTCCCTGTTCAGCGATAGTGGGTCCAAGAGTCACTCCAAAATCAGGGGCAGACAATCCAGGCTGGTCAGTCAGACTTTCTTGGATTTGATGTATTATTGTCTCTTGCGTACTATACAGATAAAGTATACCATTCATAGAGAAGGAAACAAGAGAGTACAGACTGTACAGTCATAGCTCGGGTGTACAGAGACTAGTTTTAGAAGCATAGAACAAGAGTAAAAGATAGAATTGGAGGATATGCTGGGCACAGCTCGCAAGAAATCACCACACTCTGGCACCATCCTGGTTTTGCAGTTTACCAAAACTTCGAGAAGATTATTTCAAAGGAGAGTCCTGGTCAATATCGATCCTTTAACTAACATCACAAAGATATATTTGCTGGTCATTTGTCTCACTGTTATTCACTGGGATCTTACTGCGTGCAATCAGATGACCCGCATTTCATTACATAATGACGAAGACTTCAAAAGCACTCAATCGACTGTGAAGTACTTAGAGGTGGCCCCAGGTCCTTAAAAGCTCCACAGAAATGCAAGCTATATGGCTGCTTTGCTTGAAGGTACAATCACGGCAATAGATTTCAAAGTAGAGCTTTTACATTTAAAACTCTTCAACTTTAACAGGGGAATAACCACAGTAATTGTCGGGAGACAGTTCCAGGATCCTGAGAGTAGCAATGAAATGGTTCACTCCGGCCCCGGGGCTCAGTGTCACCTACCGTAACAAAGTGGCTCTTATCCGAGTCAGTGACAATCCTCTCCTCACCAACAATGCCAATACGCTCCTGATACATCATCGAATGTCCAGCCAGTGACCAGCCTGGCAGCTTCAGTCTTTCTGTCCCTCTCTGACCCCCCGCCTACACTCTCACTGACCCCTCACCTACACTCACACTGACCTCACCCACTGACCCCTCGCCTACACTCTCACTGACCCCTTGCCCTCACTGTTGCTCTTAGTCACTCTACTACCCACTCTATTACTCCCTCATTCACCCACAATCTTATCCTCACTCACTGTTACTCTCACTCTGTTACCATCACTGCAGCTACAATGTATTGAATCACTAACTGTTACATTCTCACTCTGTTAGTTTGTTGCTGTCTGTCTGTGTGTGTGTCTGTCTCTGTGTGTGTCTGTCTCTGTCTGTGTGTGTGTCTGTCTCTGTCTGTGTGTGTGTCTGTCTCTGTGCGTTTGTGTCTCTGACTCTTCCTCTGTTCTGTTTGAAATTGCTGCTTTTGTAACTTCCGCGCAACACCAATCCAATCCCTGATTGGATTAAATTTACCTTCCACTGACATTCATCAGCCGCAGTGATTGGCTATCACTCTTAAAGGGATTGTCGTGTTCTTAAAGGTGTAACTTGCCTGTATTTTCCCGCCCAAAGAAATTTCAATGGTCTTCTCCCGGAATTGACACTTTTCACAAGTTTGCACTGACAGATCCAGGCTGTTTTAATCACATAAATTTACTCTTTTTCCTTCCCACTTTAAGGTACACCATAAAAATGTTAAAAACTAATTTTAAGTTCAAAAATGGGTGGCACGGTGGCACAGTGGGTTAGCACTGCTGCCTCACAGCGCCAGGGACCCGGGTTCGATTCCCGGCTTGGGTCACTGACTGTGCGGAGTCTGCACGTTCTCCCCGTGTCTGCGTGGGTTTCCTCCAGGTGCTCCGGTTTCCTCCCACAGTCCAAAGATGTGCTGGTTAGGGTGCATTGGCCATGATAAATTCACCCTCAGTGTACCCGAACAGGCGCCTGAGTGTGGCGACTGGGGGATTTTCACAGTAACTTCATTGCAGTGTTAATGTAAACCAACTTGTGACACTAATAAATAAACTTTAAAACATTTCTTGCTGCCTCATTTCCAGTGATATTTTATAAGCATAAAAGAGATGAGAAATATATTGTTTAAATGTACCTGTTTTAAATGTCAGCAGTCTATTTAGTACTGAGGGAGTGCCACACTGTCAGAAACACTGCTCTCCATGAAACTGAGGCCTTGTCCTAGAATCATAGAATCCTACAGTGCAGAAGGAGGCATTTCGGCCCATTAAGCACCGACAACAACCCCACCCAGGCTCTACCTCTGTAACATCATATATTTACCCTGCTAGTCCCCCTGACACTAGGGGCAATTTAGCATGTCCAATCAACCTAACCCACACATCTTTGGACTGTGGGAGGAAACCAGAGCACCCGGAGGAAACCCACACAGACACGAGGAGAATATGCAAACTCCACACAGACAGTGACTCAAGCCAGGAATCGAATGTGAGGCAGCAGTGCTAACCACTGCTGTGCTACTGTGGTAGATGTAAAAGATCCCGTGAAGTTATTTTGAAGTAGAGCAGGGGTGTTCTCCCCGGTGTTCTACCCAATCCTTCAATCAACAGCACAAAAATGGATAATCTGCTCATTATCATTTTGCTATTTATGGGAGCTTGCTGTGCACAAATAAACCGTAAGTTTCCTACTTTACAGCAGTGACTGTGCTTCAAGAAGTATTTAATTGGCTGTAAAAGCAGTTTGGGATGTCCTGAAGCTACGGAAGACACATTAGAAATGCAAGTCTTCCTTTAAATCTTATATAAATAATTAAAAGAGATCGGGGGATGTGGAAACACATTTAAACACATGGGGGAAGGGAGTGCTCAGCACTGCCCTGTCAGCTTTGACTTCTATAGCTCAAGGCCTGAAGTGAGACTTGAAGCTGGAACCTTGTAACCTGGGGTTACCAACTGCAATTAAATATGTTCCTGGAAGTTTCATCACATGACACGCTCCCACACTCCAGCCATTCATTGGCCAACACATCCATCCTTGTGATGTATTTCTTTTGATACCAATCAAGTAAACGAACTCAAATTAACTTAGGGCCAAAGTAAAAGGGGCAGCTCCCCAAAAGGAAGGGGGGAACAGCCCGAACCAAAAACAAAGTCGAAAGGAAACTTAAAACGTCAAACCAAAAGGTGATTATCGGGGTCGATAATACACCCCAGCCCCTGCGGCGCCCAGCGGTCGCGGAAGGTGTCAACCGCGCCCATGGACACCGCATGCTCCCTCTCCAGAGACACTTGGCTGCGAATGTAGCCGCGGTAGAGGGGCAGACAATCGGGATGGACGGCCCCGTCGATCGCCCGCTGCCTGGACCTATTGATGGCGCGTCTCGCCTGGCCCAGGAGCAGGTTCACGAGGAGGTCGGCATCCCTTGCTAAGCAAAAAGACTCGGTTACCCATAAGACACAGGAGCAGAAGTGGGCCATTTGGCCCATCTGTTCTGTTCCGCCATTAAATGAGATTACCACTGATCGAATGTGATAACCTCAACTCCATTTTCCCGCCTTATCCCCAAGACCTCGATTCCCTTACTAATTAAAAATCTATCACAGCCTTGAACATAATTAATGACCCAGCGTCTACAGTCCTCTTCGGTAAAGAATTCCACAGATTCACTCCCCTCTGAGAGAAGACATTCCTCCTCATCTCTGTCTTCAATGGCCGACCCCTTACTCTGGGATCATGCCCTCTGCTCCTAGACTCTCCCACGAGGGGAAACAGCCTCTCAGTATCTACCCTGTCAAGCCCCCTGAGAATCCTACATGTCTCAATAAGGTCCCCTCCTTCTGCTAAACTCCAGTGAGTAGAGGCCCGACCTACTCACCCTCTACTCATAAGAAAATCCCTCGACACCCAGGATCAATCCAGTGAACCTTCCCAATGCCAGTACACTCAACTGGATGATGTTAAACTCTCAGCCAAACAAACATTTCTTACCCTTTTTCAATATTTTTATATCTGCAAGAGAAATGTTCCAAGAAAACGACAAAAAGAAACTTTTTTTAATGTGCTGATTTTTGTCTCTAGGGTTACACTCAGACATCTGCAAATTGATCCTCAATCCCTGGAGCATTTGCTACCAAATAAACCTGTTGGACTTTAACCTGGTGTTGTTAAAACTCTTACTGTGTTTACCCCAGTCCAACGCCGGCTTCTCCACATCATGACTCCAGGCCAACCCTGGAGGGTTGGCAACCCCTGCCCAGTGCCACCACTAACTGAACCACTGGCCGGATTTCCCCACAGCGACAGAGAGCAAAACAGCCACTTTATAAAGCAAACTCGGCGACTCAAATTTCCTGCGAGAGAAGCCGGGATCCTGAGCGTTAAGGTCGCTGGCAGGGTCAGTTGGGAGGCTGAGGGAGGGCATTAGGACCCGGAGGGAAGGGGCGCGGGCGGGTGTACCGAAGAGGGCTCGTGTTCCCGGGCCGCGTTCCAAATCCTCCCGGGCCGCGTTCTAAAGTGGGCTCGTGCTCCCGGGCCGCGTTCTAAAGTGGGCTCGTGCTCCCGGGCCGCGTTCTAAAGGCTGGGATACATTGTGTCGAGCGGCTGCTGATTAGATACAGTTGCATTCGAGGTGGGCTACAATAGGTGACGGTGGTAGCAGCGTACAGTTAAATAAACACAATGCAACGTTCCGAGTCTGTATTCACAATGGCTTTTCTGCATTCCTGCCTCGGGCCGTCCGTTGAGGCAGATTCTTTCTCTGGTCTGCCATTCAGCGCTGCAGCCAGACTGGAGGCTCAGTCAGGCTGCAGGAGTCTCTCTGCTGCTGCTGCTGAAGCCACGGCCATCATCCCCTTTGTCCGGCCGAGCTGCAGCCTGAACTCCCTGTGAAGCCCCACAGAGAGGAGGCTTTGCTCGCTGTTGTTGGTCTGTGGCTCCCTGAGCAATACATGCTGGATTGGAGAGTTTCCAGTTCAAGGCAGTAAATAGCCAGGGCCTGTCAATGTGGTGATTATTACCCGGGAGAGAGGGACGCAGAGAAGGTAAGGCAGGTTTATCCCAGGCATAATTATTCTGAGATTGCTGTTGGTGTATAGGTTTTGCGACCCTGAGATGGTGGCATTGTGGTAATGTCACTGGACTAGTAACCCAAAGGCTCAGGGGGACATGGGTTCAAATTCCACAGCAACTAGTGGAATTTAAATTCAATTAATAAAATTTAAAACTAGTCTAACCCTCCAGGGAAGGAAATCTACCGTCCTTACCCGGCTAACATGACACCCAGAGCCATAGCACGGTGGTTGACACTTAATTGCGCTCTGAAGTGGTCTTGCAAGCCGCTCAGTTCAATTAGGGATGGACTTGTACTCATAGCAGCGCAGAAAAGGCCTTTCAGCCCATCGACTTGTCAGAAGGTAGTTCAAACCATTGTCACATTGCTGTGTGTGGGATCTTGCTGTGCACAAATTGACTGCCCCTCTTCCTACATTCCAGCAGCAGCTGCTTTTCAAAAGTGCATGATTGGCTGACTGTATAGAGTTTCGGGACATGCGGAGGCTGGGAAGGAAGCTATATAAATTCAAATTCCGGTGTTGGACTGGGGTGGGGCACAGTTAGAAGTCTCACAACACCAGGTTAAAGTCCAACAGGTTTATTTGGAATCACGAGCTTTCGGAGCTCTGCTCCTTAATCAGGTGAGTGGAGGTAGATTCACAAACACAGCATAGCTCGTGATTCCAAACAAACTTGTTGGATTTTAATGTAACGTTGTGAGACTTCTTGATATAAATTCAAGTCTTTAACTCGTTTTTCTCTCTCTCTCTCTCCACGCGCCAGAAGTCATGTCTGGAGGAGTCAGCAAAGTTCAGAGTCAGCACGGGAGATGGACGGTGTCGAGCAGTGATGAGGAAGATGTTGAACCTGCTCGACAGACGGGGAGGCCCGTCCCGCTCGCACAGTCGGTCAGGAAAGACTATGTGTCAGATTCAGACGAGACGGTGATCGATGAAGGAGAATCTGAGGCTGTGACCTCTGGCCGTGGAAATTCCGCTCCCAGCACCTACGGACCTTTAGGATCTGGCCATCCCAGGGAGTGCTTACCAAGCCCTCTTGCATCCGTGCCTGGAAAAATGATGCGGAAATGTGTCTCAAACCCTGTTAAAACTGAAGCCCCTGACCTGGGCCGGCAGCCCTCCCCTGCTCTTAAACGGTCACAACCGCTGTCCGAATCTGGCTGGGGCGTCTCCAGCAGCGACGAGGAGCCCGATGACAAAGCAGAAAGGCCACAGGTCAAGGAGGAGCCGGTTGACCAGGGGAGCTCCGGTCCGAGGAGGAAGAGGCAGCGCCTGGAAGGAACGGACCATCGCTGTCCCTTGGCCGGTTCAGGAGCTGCCTGGCCGCCCAAATCCGGGAGCGACGGTGAGACCTTAGACAGGTGGGACCTGCTGGAGAAAGCCAAGCGCTACAGTTTTTACCTGACCAAAGTCTCTGGCATCCCAAGCAAGGACAACTGCGGAGCCCTTCACATCAAAGGTAAGACATCAGCTGATGCTCAGTGTTTTTGAGATCGGCGCCAGGGAGTTTCAATGTGAAGCCAGGAGAGGCTACACCTCCAGCCTCTGTTCAGCCAAGAGGAAAGATTAGCAAAGTAATGTCTGAATTTAGATTCTCAATTTTATCAATACCCCCTCCGTCCGCACTGATGTGTGATTCCACCAGCTGCCACCACGTTGGCCTGCGTCAGCTTCGAGTAGCAGCCAGTTTGACAGAGGGAGGACATGATGGGTGATTTTCCCCATTCTGCTCTGGCCCATGTTGGCGGCAGCCACACTGTGTGCTTGAGGGCTATTAGTGATTGATATTACTCGGTTTGGTTTTCTGCCATTGGCTGAATGGGTGACACTTCAGGGTTCAAGGCCCCACTCCAGGGACTTTAGCACAAAGGTTAATCTAACAGTCGCAGTGCTGAGGGAGTGCTGCACTGTCTGAGGATCAGTGAGAGGGAGCGCCGCGCTGTCGGAGGGTCAGTGCCGAGGGAGTGCCGCCCTGTCGGAGGGTCAGTGCTGAGGGAACACCGCGCTGTTGGAGGGTCAGTGCTGAGGGAGTGCCGCACTGTCAGAGGGTCAGTGCCGAGGGAGCACCGCGCTGTCGCAGTGCAGCACTGTTGGAGCATCAGTGCTGAGGGAGTGCCGCACTGTCGGAGGGTTGGTGCTGAGGGAGTGCCGCACTGTCGGAGGGTCGGTGCTGAGGGAGTGCCGCGCTGTCGCAGTGCAGCACTGAGGGAACACCACGCTGTCGGAGGGTCAGTGCCGAGGGAGCTCGCACTGTCGGAGGGTCGGTGCTGAGGGAGCGCCACACTGTCGGAGGTCAGTGCCGAGGGAGCACCGCGCTGTTGCACTGCAGCACCGAGGGAACACCGTGCTGTCGGAGGGTCAGTGCCGAGGGAGTGCCGCACCGTCGGAGGTCAGTGCCGAGGGAGCACCACGCTGTTGCACTGCAGCACCGAGGGAACACCGTGCTGTCGGAGGGTCAGTGCCGAGGGAGCGCCGCGCTGTCGGAGGTCAGCGCCAAGGGAACACCGCACTGTCGGAGAGTCGGTGCTGAGGGAGTGCCGCACTGTCGGAGGGTCGGTGCTGAGGGAGTGCCGCACTGTCGGAGGGTCGGTGCTGTGGGGGTGCCACTCTGTACGAGAGTCAGTGCCGAGGGAGCACGCACTGTTGGAGCATCGGTGCTGTGGGAGTGCCACACTGTGCGAGACTCAGTGCCGAGGGAGCACCGCGCTGTCAGAGGGTCAGTGCCGAGGGAGTGCCACACTGTGGGAGGTCAGTGCCGAGGGAGTGCTGCACTGTCGGAGGTCAGCGCCGAGGGAGCACTGTGCTGTCGGAGGGTCAGTGCCAAGGGAACACCGCACTGTCGGAGAGTCGGTGCTGAGGGAGTGCCGCGCTGTCGGAGGGTTAGTGCTGTGGGGGTGCCGTGCTGTGCAGTGCCGAGGGAGCGCCACGCTGTCGGAGGGTCAGTGCCGAGGGAGTGCCGCATTGTCAGAGGTCAGCGCCGAGGGAGTGCCGCACTGTTGGAGGATCAGTACTGAGGGAGTGCCGCACTGTTGGAGGATCAGTACTGAGGGAGTGCTGTGCTATCGGAGGGTTGGTGCCGAGGGAACGCCATGCTGTCGGAGCGTCAGGGCCGAAGGAGCGCCGCATTGTCGGAGGGTCAATGCCGAGGGAGCGCCGCACTTTCGGAGAATCAGGGCTGAGGGAGCGCCGCGCTGTTGGAGGGTCAGTGCCGACGGAGCGGCACGCTGTCGTAGTGCAGTGCCAAGGGAGTGCCGCACTGTTGGAGGATCAGTGCTGAGGGAGCGCCGTGCTGTCGGAGGGTCAGGGCTGAGGGAGCATTACGTTGTCGGAGGGTTAGTGCCGAGGGAGCACCACGTTATTGGAGGGTCAGTGCCGAGGGAGCGCCATGCTGTCGGAGGGTCAGTGCCGAGGGAGCGCCATGCAGTCGGAGGGTCAGTGCCGAGGGAGCGCCATGCAGTCGGAGGGTCAGTGCCGAGGGAGCGCCATGCAGTCGGAGGGTCAGTGCCGAGGGAGCGCCGTGCTGTCGGAGGGTTGGCGCTGAGGGAGCGCCATGCTGTCGGAGGGTCAGTGCTGAGGAAGCACTGCGCTGTCGGAGGGTTAGTGCCGAGGGAGCACCACGTTATTGGAGGGTCAGTGCCGAGGGAGCGCCATGCTGTCGGAGGGTCAGTGCCGAGGGAGCGCCATGCTGTCGGAGGGTTAGTGCCGAGGGGGAGCTACGTATTTGCCACCAAACCATGCAGCATCCTGACTTGGAAATATGTTCCTTCACCGTCTTTGGGTCCAAATCCCAACACTCCCTCCCTAATGGCACTGTGGGTGTGTCTACACCACAGGGACAACAATGGTTTGTGAAGGCAGCTCACCACCACCTTCTCAAGGGCAATTAGGGATGGGCAATGAATCCTGGCCCGGCCAGTGACACCCACATCCCATGAATGAATCATTAAAAAAGAAGTTTAGTCACAGAGGTACCTTTTGAGGAGAATCTTGGGAGGTTTAGAGATGGAGTTCCGGAGCTTGGGAATGGGGGAGAAGCAGCCAGTGATGAACCCTACAAAGCCTTGTCTTTTGCGGCTACATTTAAATGCCTCTGGGAAGAAGTGGGTAGTTAACTGTGGAGGACACATCCAATTCTTGGTGCAGATCCACATACGCAGTGCAACCAAGGTGTCAACCGTAGAATCCCACAGTGTAGAAGTAGGCCATTCAGCCCATCAAGTTTGCAGACCCTACGCAGGCCCACCCCCCCCCCCCCCCCTGCCCGATCCCTGTAACCCCACACATTTAGCATGGAAAATCCACTTAACCTACACCTCTTTTGGACGTGTTCACACTGGGTTTTCGGAAAGCAAAGTTATTGGGAATAAAAATTGTAATCTTAATGAATATATTTTGGAGACATTGATTAGGAAATATCAATCATCAATTTTGTGTTATTTTTAACAGTTGTTATGGTGCTGACGGAGGCCATTCAGCCCATTGTTTGGCAGAACTTCCTAAATGTGTCTTCATTTCGCACCATTTCTCTTTGGTCTTGTTAATTGCCTCTTTAGTCGCTCCCCCCCGGCTCGGGGGGGAAAAACACGTCATTGATGCCAAGTTTTGTTTTTAAACTCTTGCAGATATTTTATCTCCGCTGTTTGGGACGATTAAAGCTTCAGTGCAGGTGAGAAAACTCTTGCCAGATTGAGCTCTCGCAACCTGGGGGGTCAGGCTGAGGTCACGCACAATCTGGGCAAAGGCACCAGGATTGATCTCCTGAGATCCGAGGAGATTAAGGGGAGATTTAACAGGCGGTTTTCCCGATGCCGGAAGTTTCTCCTCGCTGGTTCTGGCAAAATAAATGTCCACTGGCAGAAAAGTCAATAACCGGAGACGATTGGTGAATGAACCGGAGGGAGATGTCACGTTATTTTACACAGAGTTTTGCAGTGAAACATACTGTCTGAAAAGATAGTGGAAGCCGACTCAATATTAGCTTTCAAAAAGGAATTGGATACATTCTTGGAAAGGAGGAAATAGGAAGGATGTGATTGCACTGGAGGGGGTACATGAGCGGCGCGGGCTTGGAGGGCCGAAGGGCCTGTTCCTGTGCTGTATTGTTCTTTGTTCTTTGGAGGGGGTACAGAGGAGGTTCACCAGGATGCTGCCTGGGATGGAGCATTAGAGCTATAAGGAGAGACCGGATTGGCTTGGATTGTTTTCACTAGAACAGAGAAGGCTGAGGGGGGACATGATTGAGGTGTATCAGATTATGAGGGGTATGGACAGGGTGAGCAGGCTCCCACTCCATCTGACGAAGGAGCAGCGAGCTCCGAAAGCTTATGGTATTTGCTACCAAATAAACCTGTTGGACTTTAACCTGGTGTTGTGAGACTTCTTACTGTGCTTACCCCAGTCCAACGCCGGCATCTCCACATCGTGAGCAGGGAGCAGCTGTTCCCCTGGGTTGAGGGGGGCATAGTTTGAGGGTAAGAGGCAGGAGATTTAAGATTTGAGAAAAATATTTTTCACTCGGAGGGTGGTGGGAATCTGGAACGCGCTGCCTGGGAAGGGAGTGGAGGCTGGAAACCTTACAAGCTTTAAAAAATATTTCATAAAATCATGGAATCCGTACAGTGCAGAAAGAGGGTATACGACCCAGGGAGTCGGCATCAACAACAATCCCACCCAAGCTCTATCCCTGTAACCTCATGTATTTGCCCTGCTAGTCCCCCGGACACTAGGGGGCAATTTAGCTGTGGCCAATCCATCTAACCCGCACATCTTTGGAGTGAGCACTTGAAATATCATAACGTTCCAGGATCTGGGATGAATGCCGGAAAATGGGATTAGTGCGACTTCAGTACTAGTTATTGTCAGTGCAGACTCGATGGGCCGAAGGGCCTTTTCTGCACTGTACGACTCTACGACTCTATGTAGGGCTATGGGGTGTGGGACGAATGGGGTTGTTCTTTCAAAGAGCCAAAATGGCCGCAATGGGCCGAATGGCCACCTGTGCTGTAAGATTCTGTCCCAGCTACTGGTGATCCTGTGATTGAACAATTCTTGTCCAGTATCTGTCTTAAACTTATCCTTTTCAGTGTAACCCTGTTGGTATTGTTGTGGCTCCAACCTCTCAAGTATCTTTCGTGAGCTCCGAAGATTCCCTTTGATGCAACCTCTCTGGGTGCTGGTAACTTTCCAAACCTATGGCCCCCATCACCCAGAAGGACAAGGGCACCAGGCACATGGGAGCAACCCCCCAGGAAAGTTCCCCTCTGAGCCACATACCCATCCTGACTTTTTAAAGTTCATTTATTGGTGTCACAAGTAGGCTTACATTAACACTGCAATGAAGTTGCTGTGAAAATCCTCTAGTCGCCACACTCCGGCACCTGTTCGGGTATACTGAGGGAGAATTTAGCATGGCCAATGTACCTAACCAGCACGTCTTTTGGACTGTGGGACGAAACCGGAGCACCCGGAGGAAACCCACGCAGACACGGGGAGAATGTGCAGACTCCGCACAGACAGTGACCCAAGCCGGGAACTGGACCCGGGTCCCTGGCGCTGTGAGGCAGCAGTGCTAGCCACTGTGCCACCGTGCCGCCGTATCACCATTCCTGCTAGGTCCTAGAACTCCATCACTAACACCACTGTGGGTGTACCTACACCTCCAGGGACTGCAGCGGTTCAAGTAGTCAGCTCACCACCACCTTCTCCAGGGGAATTCGGAGTGGGCAATAAATGCTGGTCCAGCCAGCGACACCCACATCCTGAGAATGATTTTTGTTTTAAACGCACTAAATAAGCCATTGATCTTTTGATGTTCATTAGAGTGGATTGCAGAAAAATCTTTATCTTTGTCTTGCGTTAATTCGCACCCAGACTTGTTTCTGACACAAGGCTGCTACTTTGCAGGAGGGGGGTCTTCTGCTGCTTAAATAAATAAGACCATTAATGAATGTTTTTACCTTTCAGTTTAATTACTGCATTGATATCCCATGGTTGGTGAAGCAATATCCAGAAGAATTCAGGTGGGTCTCGATTGCCTCTGTGTCGAGGTGACAGAAACGGGGAAGATTGTCGAGTCTCTGCGCTTTTAGCCGGTTGCTGTGCTGGTGCCAATTGCTTCACTGCCCATAAATACTGAACTAGGGGTTCACGGAACCTGTCTGCCACCCTTGCACCCATCCTGATTGTCTTGTCTGCTCTGCAGAGCTTGCTAAGCATGGCCAAGGCACAAGACTGTTTTTGTGCCACATGATCCTTTTTCACCCGGATCTACTTGGGGCTGGGCACTTTGCCTCCAGTACACCTCGTTGTAGCGTTGCAGTGCTGAGGGAGTGCCGTACTGTCGGAGATGCTGTCTTTGAGAAGAGACATTAAACCGAGGCTTTGGTCACTCTTCCTCTTGTGGATGTCATGCTATGATTCCAAAGTTGAGCAGGGGAATTATTCCCAGTGTCCAGGCCTCAATCAACATAAAAAAAGACAGATTATCAAATCATGATAACGTTACTGTTTGTGAGAGCTGGCTGTGTGCAAATTGGAAAGATCTAAATCATTAATACATAAAGTTTATTTATTAGTCACAAGTAAGGCTTGCATTAACACTGCAATGAAGTTACTGTGAAATTCTCCTAGTCGCCACACTCTGGCGCCTATTCGGGTCAATGCACCTCAGGAAAAACAAGAGTCCCAATCTGACCTCTGGGGAACTTCAGTATAAATCTCCCTCCAACCCAAAAAATATCTGGGTGGCACAGTGGTTAGCAGTGCTGCCTCATAGCGCCAGGGACCCAAGTTTGATTGGGTCACTGTGCGGCGTCTGCACATTCTCCCCGTGTCTGCGTGGGTTTCCTCCGGGTGCTCCGGTTTCCTCCCACAGTCTGAAAGACGTGCTGGTTAGGGTGCATTGGCCATGCTAATTTCTCCCTTGGTGTACCCGAACAGGCACCGAAGTGTGGCGACTAGAGGATTTTCACAGTAACTTTATTGCAGTGTTAATGTAAGCCTACCTGTGACGCTAATAAATAAACAATCCATTAACCATTCCCCTCTGTTTCCTATCACTCAGCCAGTTTTGTTTCAGATTGCTACTGTCCCTTTTATTCCATGAGCAATAACTTTTCTCTCAAACCTGCTGTGCGGCACTGTATCAAACGCCTTCTGAAAGTCCAGCATTATCCTCATTAACCCTTTCTGTTAATTTCTTTAAAAACTCCCAACAAGTTTGTCAAACACAATTTCCCCGTTTAAATCCATGTTGGCTCTTTTGGATCAACCCACGTTTTCCCAGGTAACTCCTCAATTCTATCCCGAATAATTGTTTCTAGAAGCTTACCCACCACTGAAGTTAAACCGACTGGTGTGTGATTGCTGGACTTATCCTTAAAACCTTTTTTAAGGGGCGGCACAGTGGGTTAGCACTGCTGCCTCACAGCGCCGGGTTCGATTCCCGGCTTGGGTCACTGTCTGTGTGGAGTTTGCACATTCTCCCCGTGTCTGCGTGGGTTTCCTCCGGGTGCTCCGGTTTCCTCCCACATTCTGAAAGACGTGCTGGTTAGGGTGCATTGACCCGAACAGGCGCCGGAGTGTGGCGACTAGGGGAATTTCACAATAACTTCATTGCAGTGTTAATGTAAACCTTACTTGTGACTAATAAATAAAACTTTAACTTAGACGTAACTTTTTGAACAAGGGGGTAACGTTTGTAATTCTCCAGTCTTCTGGAACCCCCGAGTCTTGAGAAGACTGGAAGATTATAGCCAGCGCCTCTGCAATTCCACTCACTTCCTTCAATATCCTTGGATGTGTCACATCTGGTGCCAGTGTCTTATCAACTTTCGGAACCGACAGTCTATTCAACATTTTCTCCTCATTAACTTTGAACCCTTCTTGAGACAGAGTTTCCTCCTGTCACATTTCCTTTATAACATCCCCTTTCTTTTCCTTGGGAGGTTTTACTTTCACTCATCTCTTCCATGTTGCCTTTAAAAGTCGTCTTGTTTTCTTCTTCCCCTCCCGGTATCCTCAGTAATAGACGGTGGGGTTGGTGTTGCAGAGCAGTGTTGTGTTGGTGAAAGCCCCCACAGCAAACCCCCGCACGCTGCAGTGAGATGATGACTGGATAATGTGTTTGCGATGTTGGTTGGCGGATAGATATTGGCCGAGTGGGAATCCCTCGGCTTTTTTTCGGAAATAATGCCGTGGGATCTCTGATCGTCCAGCTGAGAGAGCCTTGGATGGGAAGCACAGTTCTACCCTGGGGAGTGTCAGCCTAGTGTCCAGGGTCGGACTTGAACCCACAGCCTGCTGACCCCGAGACGAGAGCGTGTTATTTGCTTAACCGCGGTGGGATTGTAGAAGGATAAAAAGTCACGAAGCCGGAAAACCCCATTCATCAATCTTCACTCCAATTGCTGTGTTTCAGGACAAAGCCTCTGCTGGTTGTTCATGGTGAGCAGCGTCAGTCTAAAGCAGCTCTGCACGAGGATGCTCATCCGTATACCAACATCCGCCTGTGCCAGGTAAGGACAAGTCTGCATGTACAGCAGCACAACTCATTCCATTCAATAGGTTACTATTCCATAGGATTAGGTCAGGGAGTCTCCTTCCTACAGTGTACTATATATTCTATAGGCTTAGGTCAGGGAGTTCTCTGCTTCCTATGGTGTACTATATATTCTATAGGATTAGGTCAGGGAGTCTCCTTCCTACAGTGTACAATATATTCTATAGGATAGGTCAGGGAGTCTCCTTCCTACAGTGTACTATATATTCTATAGGATTAAGTCAGGGAATCCGCTGCTTCCTATAATTTGGTATGTATTTTATAGGGTGAGATCAGGGAGTTCTCTGCTTCCTATAGTGTACTATACATCCTATAGTTTACTATCTTCAGAGTCAGAGGTTTACAGCGTGGAAACAGGCCCTTCGGCCCAACTTGTCCATGCCACCCTTTTTTTTAAACTCCTAAGCTAGTCCCAATTGCCCACGTTTGGCCCATATCCCTCTATACCCATCGTACCCATATAACTGTCTAAACGCTTTTTAAAAGACAAAATTGTACCCGCCTCTACTACTGCCTCTGGCAGCTTGTTCCAGACACTCACCTCAGTGTGAAAAAATTGCCCGTCTGGACCCTTTTGTATCTTTCCCCTCTCACCTTAAACCTATGCCCTCTAGTTTTACACTCCCCTACCTTTGGGGAAAGATATTGACTATCTAGCTGACCTGTGCCCCAATTTTATAGGGTTAGGTCAGGGAATTGCTGCTTTCTATCATTTATGTATTTTATAGGGCGAGACCAGGGAGTCCTCTGCTTCCTAAAGTTTGTTTTATTCATTAGCGGGACATGGACGTTGCTGGTTGGCCAGCATTTATTGTCCATCCCTAGTTGCCCTTGAGAAGGTGGCGGTGAGTTGCCTTCTTGACAACTTGCTAGGCCATTTCGGAGGGCAGCTGGGAGTCAACCACATTGCCCAAGTGTAGTGTTTAGTATATATCCTATAGGGTTAGTTCAGGGAGTCCACAGCTTCCTGTAGTTTACTATATATTCCATAGGATTAGGTAGGGAGGGAGTCACTGCTTCTGAAAGTTTACTATATATTCCACAGGATTAGGTCAGGGATTCCTCTGCTTCCTATAGTTTTATATATATTCCATAGGGTGAGGCCAGGGAGTCCTCAGTTTCCTATAGTTTAATATGTTTTCTGCAGGCTGAGGACAGGTAGTCCTCTGCATCCTATAGTTAATATATTCTGTCCACAATGATATTTGTATAGGGCCTTTAACGTGGTAAATATGAGATGAGACCGGGCCACATTAGGAGATATTGGGACTGATGATCAAGATCGTGGATACTGCAGTGGGTTCTAAGGAGCGTCTTAAGGGGAGAGTGAGAAAGGTTTAGAGAGGGAATTCCACAGTTTTGGGGCTTTAGAAGTCGAAAGCTCAACCACTAGCGGTGGGGTGATTAAATTCGGGGGCGCACTCGAAGCCAGAATCTGAAGAGCTCCGATATCTCCGAGGACTGTAGGGGCCAGAGGAGATTGCGAAGAGGGGGAGGGCTGAGACCATGGAGGAATTTGAAAACAAGGATGAGAATTTTAAAACTGATGTGATGGTGGACGTGGAGCCAGTGCAGCACGGGGGGGGGGGGAAGAGACTGGTGAATGGCACCTGGCATAAGTTTGCAGTGTAATAAGTAAATAGTGAATCCCTCACTGAGGGCTTACAGCTTCGATAGCAGCTTCTACTCTTTTGTTCAGTTGTGATGATGCTTTCACCAATCCAGCATTGATTACAATTGCGTCTGTATGGACCCAGCAACTGTGGGCGGTGGGGACTATATCCCATTTGATTTGTCCTATGGCACCATCTTCTGGAGCTGCTGCTATTACTGTCAGCCTGAACCCCATTAATCTCTCCACTTTTTCACATCTGTCCATCTTCCCCCATTGAGTGGAATTATTTATTTTAGCCTTTAACTGAGATGCACCACCTGATGCCAACTTTGAAATCTTCTGTCACTTGGCCGTACACCTCTTGTATACTACTGGAAAGAGAGATATATTGTCGAAGATTTTCAGCCTGCACTCATCAGGACAAATGCAAGAATACCAAATTTCAAACACTGACAATATGAATGTCGAAATGACGGTCACTGCCATCAGGGTATAAATGGCGATCATTAGTATAAATTGTGGATCTTTGAAATTTGGCATTCTTTCATTTGTCCTGTTGAGTGCCAGGTGAAAAACTTCAAAAAAAGGTCTCTCTTTTCAGTAATGTCGAATACTTTCTGTCACTCTGCTCCCTCAGAATGATTTCCCATTCTTCCGATGTAGTTGCTGTGCCCTCTCTCCTTCCAGTCATTGCTGTGCAGAGAGAACACAAATTATCCCAGAGCAGAAATCTCTGAGACTCCTCCCAGTCGTTCTAACGACCCCGCAGAAAACGGTTCTTAACTCCGACCTATCGGAGCAGGAGGAGACCATTTATCCCCTCCAGTCTATTCCTCCATTCGATAAGACCACAGTTTGTAGAATCATAGAAATCCCTGCAGTGTAGGAGGAGGCCATTCGGCCCATCGAGTCTGCACCAACAACAATACCACCCCAGGCCCTATCCCCGTAACCCCACACGTTTACCCCGCTAATCCCTCTAGCCTACACTGGGACACCATGGGCAATTTACCATGGCCAATCAACCTAACCGGCACATCTTTGGACTGTGGGAGGAAACCGGAGCGCCCGGAGGAAACCCACGCAGACACGGGGAGAACGTGCAGACTCCGCACAGACAGTGACCCAAACTAGGAATCGAACCCAGGTCCCTGGAGCTGTGAGGCAGCAGAGATAACCACTGTGCCGCCAATAGTTGACCTGTGATTGAATTCAACCTATTTACCTTTGTCTCATGTCCCTTAATACCTTCGGATAACAAAAATCTAACAATCTCAGTTTTGAAATGAAGGATTGTTCTGGCATCAATTGTGTTTACAGAAGAACATTCTGAACCTCCATCATCCTTTGAGTAAAGAAATTATTTCCTGATTTCACTCCTGTAAAGGGCTGGCTTTAATTTTTAGACAATGCTCCGTGAATCTAGACACCGCAGCCAGCAGAAATACTTTCTCCGCATCTGTTCTGCTCTCTGCCCAGCGTTTAGACCTATTTTTTACCCTCCTCCCAATTTAATATTCCTGATCATCTACAGATGAGGAGTCATAGACTACATCCTGCAGTTCTGTTAGATCACGGCTGATTTGTACCTGAGCTCCATCCTTTGATCCACCTTCCTTAGTACCACCCACAACATACATCTATTCCCCTCACACTCTTATGTGACTTAAGTTGAATTTTAGCTGATTTTCTTCTACTCTTGACAAAGAAAGCAGTTCTCCGTATCAATCCTATCAGGTCCCTTTTATAATCTTATGCACCTTGATCAGATCACACCTCAACCTTCTAAACTCAAGGGAACACAAATTACTTTAACGAAACCTGTCTGTTAAGTCCAAGTTTAATTCTTGTGAAGCTGCACTATATATAATCCCTGCAACCAATTCCAAAACTGACTGCAGGTGGGATCTGAGCCAGGTTCTGTAAAACTGAAAAATCACTTTTCTTTAGAATCATAGAATCCCTACAGTGCAAACGGAGGCTGTTCGGCCCATCGATCCTGCACCGGCAACAATCCCACCCTGGCCCTATTCCCGTGGCCCCACACATTTACCCTAGCTAATCCCCCTGACACTAAGGGTCAATTTAGCACAGCCAATCCACCTAACCTGCACATTTTTGGACTGAGGGAGGAAACCGGAGCACCCGGAGGAAACCCATGCAGACACGGGGAGAACGTGCAAACTCCACACAGGCAGTGACCCATGAGGCCGGAATTGAACCCGGGTTCCCGGCGCTGTGAGGCAGCAGCGCTGACCACTGTGCCACCCATTTTCTTTTGTGCTCCAACCCTTGAGATAAAGGGCAACATTCCATCAACAGTTTTGATTTAGAAGGTTCACTCAACTGATACCTGGGGCGGGGGGTGCGCCTTATCTTATGAGGAAAGGTTGGACAGGCTGGGTCTATATCCGTTGGAGATTTGAAGAATCTTATTGAAACATAAGATCCTGAGGGGGCTTGACGAGGTGGATGCTGAGAGGATGTTTCCCCTTGTGGGAGAGAACGAGGGAGAACAGTTTAAAAATAAGGGATCTCCTGTTTAAGAGAAGAATTATTTTCTGAGGGTGTTGAATCTTTGGAACTCTCTTCCCCAGAGAGCAGTGGAGGCAGAGTCATTGAATATTCAGGTGTAGGTAGATTCTTGACCGACAAGGGAGTCAAAGGTTATGAGGGGTGGGGCAGAATGCAGATTTGAGGCCACAATCATATCAGCCATGATCCTATAGAATGATGGAGCAGGCCGAGGGGCCGAATGGCCTATTCCTGTTTCTGATTCATCTGTTGATTATAGTTTGTTCTTGTACAATATTAGTGATTTCTATACATGAAGACTTTAATCACTTTGCTTTTCCATAGCTCCTAGTCTCTCACCGCTAACAAAATATTCCAATTTGCCTTTGTTTGGACCTCCCACTTACTCCATATTTACTCCAGTTTTATGTGCTTGCTTCATCCTCCTCTCTTTGTAATTTTACCCTCTCCACAACCTTCCTGTGCCTCCTAAAGATTGCCTCAAACTTGAACATACAACTCTCGAACTCTTTCTCAAATTAACATGGTGATAACCAAGTCCAACAAATCAAGGACATCATTTGTCAGATTCCACCAATCAGAGTGCACTTCCCTTTCTCCCCGCTCTCCATCTCTTGCCTGATTGTTGACTCCTTTTCTATTCGCTCCTGGGATGTGTGTGTCGCAGGCTAGGCCCAGCATTTATTACCCATCCCTAATCGCCCTCGAGAAGGAGGTGCTGAGCTGTCTTTGTGACCTGCTGCAGTCCATCTGTTAGGAAGGGAGTTCCCAGATTTTGACCCAGTGACAGTGAAGGAATAGAGATATATTTCCAGGTCAGGATGGTGTGTGGCTTGGAGGAGAACTTGCAGTTGATGATTCCGTGTATCTGCTGCCCTTGTCCTTCTTGGTGGTGGAGGTCGCGGGTTTGGAAGATGCTGTTGGACGAGACTTGAAATTACTGGGTGGCACGGTAGCACAGTGATTAGCTCTGCTGTCTCACAGCTCCAAGGACCCGGGTTCGATTCCCAACTTTGGGTCACTGTCTGTGTGGAGTTTGCACGTTCTCCCCGTGTCTGTGTGGGTTTCCTCCGGGTGCTCCGGTTTCCTCCCACAGTCCAAAGATGTGTGGGTTAGGTGCATTGGCTGAGCTAAATTGCCCCTTAGTGTCCTGAGAAGCGCAGTTTAGAGGGATTAGCGGATTAAATATGTGGGGTTCCGGGGATAGGGTCTGGGTGGGATTGTGGTCGGTACAGACTCGATGGGCCGAATGGCCGCCTTCTGCACTATGAACATCTTTCTATGAACTTGGTGGATTGCTACAGTGCATCTTGTAGATAGTACACACTGCTGCCACTGTGAACTAGTGGTGGAGGGAGTGTCACAAAGTTCTTCATAAATCTAAGGTCTTTCTGACATTCTCTAGGAAGGAGGTTTATCGAATGCTTTCTGAAAGTCCCCTCAAATTACTCCTATCCATCAGCAGTGTGAAGCATCGGCTTCCTTTCCGAATATCTTTATATCTCCACCGGAGGGCACTGTTAGCTGTCACTCATTAGCTGTCAGGTTTATAGTGATGGTGTTAATAATGTGGATTTCCTCAATAAATGCTTTCTTATTTTAAGAGTTAGTGTCACAAGTCGGCTTACATTCACACTGCAATGAAGTTGCTGTGAAAATCCCCGAGTCGCCACACTCCGGCGCCTGTTCGGGTACACTGAGGGAGAATTTAGCATGGCCAATGCACCCTAACCAGCGCGTCTTTCAGACTGTGGGAGGAAACCGGAGCACCCGGAGGAAACCCACGCAGACACGGGGAGAACGTGCAGACTCCGCACAGACAGTGACCCAAGCCGGGAATTGAACCTGGGTCCCTGGCGCTGTGAGGCAGCAGTGCTAATCCACTGTGCCACCCAAACAGGTGTGATGGACAAATGATCCCAGGACAGGAACTGTAAAAGCTCGGTAAAGTTCTCGTTGAGAAGTTGTGTATCTTTAAGATAAGAACACTCGGATTGTGTGTACTTTGTTCATCAGTGATTGAGAAATATGCAAAGGAGATTATTTTTATTGTTCGCAGGCCAAGTTGGAGATTGCTTACGGAACACATCACACGTGAGTAATGGCTTTTGTTTATGTATAATAAGAACCGGCATTGGGGTAATAGTTACCATAGCGACGCGCTGTAACTTATCAATGTTGCGAGTGTGGGATCAGACAGTGGGTCTCTCTCCATTCTAAAGGACATAACAGAGGAAAGATGAGTAGATCGACCATCTGGCCCTTTGAGCCTCCTCTACCACTCCATAAGATCATCGATAATCAACAACCTCAACTACTATTCCTCTGATTTCCTTCGTGTCCGAGAATTTATTGATCTCACTTTGGAATACACCCAATGACTGAGGGTTCCACAGCATAGAACCACAGAATACCCACGGTGCAGAAGGAGGCCATTCAGCCCATCGAGTCTGTACCAACCCTCCGACAGTGCATCTTACCCAGGCCCATCCACCCTACCCTATCTCCGTAATCCCACACATTTACCCTGCTAATCCCCCTAACCTACACACCTTGGGACACTAAGGGGCAATTTAGCATGGCCAATCCACTTAACCTGCACATCTTTGGACTGTGGGAGGAAACCGGAGCACCTGGAGGAAACCCACGCAGACACGGGGAGAATGTGCAAACTCCACACAGACAGTGACCCGAGGCCGGAGTTGAACCCGGGTCCCTGGTGCTATGAGGTGAGGGGGGTGGGAGTGGGGTGTGAGGTGGGGGGGGGGGAGGGGGGTGGTCTACCCTGTCAAGCCCCCTTATTCTTCTAAACTCCAGGGTCTAGCGGCAGGTTTGTATCTCGCCACCTGCAACAAGGTGGGAAATTCAAATTGGATTCACAATGAAATAGTGAAAACCTGAACTGGAGACTGGGGAGGCCAAATCCCTGCAGTTAATCAGAGGATCTGGCATTTGAGAAGGAAAGCTGTCGATTAGCACGGCCAATCCATCTAACCCGCACATCTTTGGACTGTGGGAGGAAACCCACGCAGACACGGGGAGAACGTGCAAACTCCACACAGACAGTGACCCAAGGCTGAAATCGAACCCGGGTCCCTGGCGCTGTGAGGCAGGAATGCTAACCACTGTGCCACTGTGTCGCCCACATTTGCTAATGATTCGACCATAAAGGATTGGAGATGTGATGTGAAGGTTCCAGTTGCAGGTAGTTATTTTGCTCTCTGACACATCAGTCCATCGAGTGGTTAATGACACGGTTGAACTAAGAGAATGTGTGCTGTCAGCTGGGAACATCAGCAAGTGAAAATGGTGCTTGTTTCAAAGTGGTTCTTTTCTAACTTGATGAGGAACCTTCAGAATACGGAGATCAATGGTCTAGTTTGGACCAGGGAGCGGCACAAGCTTGGAGGGCCGAAGGGCCTGTTCCTGTGCTGTATTGTTCTTTGTTCTTTATCAAATTGCTTCATCTGAACTGAGAAATTCTCTAAAGCAGTGACCCAGCTCACAGAGCTTTCAGTTGCTGCCATCTGTATACCTGCTGTTCACATCGCCCCTGTTAGCGTCTCACCAGCACCATATTGGACCCAGTCTTAGGAGGAACAACAGTCACCGTCAGGTTGCCAATCTGCTCTTATTTTTTTTACATTAATGAACTGCCCGCCTCCAGAAATGCAGAGGGGAGCTACAGAGTCCTCCTTCCTGGTGCAGGGTCAAAGAACAAAGAAAATCACAACACAGGAACAGACTATTCGGCCCATTTCGGGCAATACTGGTGTTTTGTTTCACTCAATTCTCCCTCTGGCCCCCTTCATCAATCAACATTTATAATGTTATTGATTCCTATTGTATTGAAGAGGCGGCTGGATATAGTACTTGAGGCAAAAGGGATCAAAGGTTATGGGGAAAAAGCAGGATTAGTCTATTGAGTTGGATGATCAGCTATGATGGTGATGAATGGCGGAGCAGGCTCGAAGGGCCAAATGGCCTCCTCCTGCTCCTATCTTCTATGTTTCTATGTAATCTCTTCTATTCCATTCTCCCTCGTGTCCGAACTTCCCCTTTATTGCATCTGTGCTATTCATCCAAACTACTCCTTGTGATAGTGAGTTCCAGATTCTACCCACTCGCTGTTTTCTCTCAAATTCTTTACTGGATTTACCCATCACCATCTCATACTTGGGGGGTCACTTGTTTTTCAATTCTGCCAAAGGTGGGAACAGCTCTGCATCTGTCCCTCTCAAAGCTCTTTCTAATTTTTAAACTTCTCACTAAGTTGCCCCCTCAGTGTAAGCTCTCGCTGCTAACCAAACCAAATGAACACCTTCACCGTATCTCAGTCCAACAGTCACGTCAATATTTTCGCTCCGTTCAACTCTCTCTCTCTTTTCCAGGAAGATGATGCTGCTTTTGTACGAAGAGGGTTTTCGAGTTGTGATCCACACGTCCAACTTGATCCACGATGACTGGCACCAAAAGACACAAGGGTAAGACTGGCCCTGCCATTCCCCTCAAAGACTTTAAGGGGAGGTGGTGGCCTGGTGGTATTATCGTTAGAACCTCAGCTAATGTTCTGGGGACCTGGGTTCGAATCCCGCCACGGCAGATAGTGGAATTTGGATTCAATAAAAAAGATATCTGGAATTAAGACGACCATGAAATCATTGTCAATTGTGGGAAAACCCATCTGGTTCACTAATGTCCTTTAGGGAAGGAAATCTGCCGTCCTTACCTGGTCTGGCCTACATGTGACTCCAGAGCCACAGCAATGTGGTTGATTCTCAACTGCCCTCAGGAATGCCGAGCAAACCACTCGGTTCAAGGGTGACTAGGGATGGGCAATAAATGCTGGCCAGTCAGTGTTGCCCATGTCCCACGAATGAATAAAAAGACTACAGTTGGCACCACAACACAACAAGACCACAAACAAGTGGGTCCACGGAGGAGAACCTCAGCAATTGATTTGTTGAAGCTGATGGTACCTGACTTGGTGCATTCTGGTCCAGCTGTGGCATGTGGGCAGCACGCTCACCCCGGGGTCTGGAGGTTGTTAGATCGAGTCCCAATCCTGAGACCTGAATCCGTAATCCAGCGGCAGCCTCGAGTGCTGAGGGTGCCAAGCTCGGTCACATTCTCCTCGTATTTGTGTGGGTTTCCTCCGGGTGCTCCGGTTTCCTCCCACAGTCCAAAGATGTGTGGGCTGGGTGGATTGGCCGTGCTAAATTGCCCCTTGGTGCCAGGGGATTGGCAGGGTAAATATGTGGGGTTATGGGAATTGGGCCCGGGTCGGATTGTGGTCGGTGCAGACTCGATGGGCCGAATGGCCTCCTTCTGCACTGTAGGGATTCTGAATGTGCCAACCATTACCACCCACAAGTGCCATGCCCGTATAGAGGGCATTGGTAACCATGGACTCCCGTTGGATTGGCCCATGATTATACTTGGCAAAGTGGTCTGCCGTTACCTTCTGTGGTGTGGCTTAGCCGGAAACTCTCCCACCTGCCATCAGGTGTACAGGAAGGATTTCCAGACTAATATTCGAGCTGTTTGACCGCATTGTGAACTCCCCTTTCATGGCCATCAGACCCTGAAGTGGGACCTGAACCTGGAGCCTCTGGTTAGGCGCGCTAACCTTGGAAGGGCAGCACGGTGGCACAGTGGGTTAGCACTGCTGCCTCACAGTGCTAGGTACCCGGGTTCGATTCCGGCCTTGGGTCACTGTCTGTGTGGAGTTTGCACATTCTCCCCATGTCAGTGTGGGTTTCCTCCGGGTGCTCCGATTTCCTCCCACAGTCCAAAAATGTGCGGGTTAGGTTGATTTGAACCCGGGTCCCTGGTGCTGTGAGGCAGCAGTGCTAACCGCAGTGTTGCTGTGCTGCCCTCGAGTCTATGGGAGAGCCACCATAAATAATCAAATCTGTCTGTCTGTCCTGAGCTAATACATGTCCGAAAAACAACAAAGGGCTTTTCTATCTATCCGGTGTAAATACTGAGACCTCGTGTTGTTTGTCTATCTGTGGATGTGCTTGGGGACCCCCGGGGGGGGGGAGAAGCACTGACATTCTCGCTACGTTTGGGCAGGATCCCTGATTTGCCCTTAACGTGAAACCTGGGCTGTCTCCCCCGTCCACGCCGCCTTCCAGAGGAGGCTGAGGGGGGGGGGACATTATTGAGGTGTATAGAATTATCTGAGGTTTGGACAGGGTGAGCAGGGAACAGATGTTCCCCTTGGTTGAGGGGCCAATCAGGAGGGGTCAGAGTTTTAGGGTGCGGGGCAGGAGATTCAGAGGGGATTTGAGAAAATAGTTTTTCACTCGGAGGGGATCTGGAACGCACTGCCTGCGGGGTTAGTGAGGGCGGTGGGGATCTGGAACGCACTGCCTGCGGGGGTAATGAGGGCGGTGGGGATCTGGAACGCACTGCCTGCGGGGGTAGTGAGGGCGGTGGGAATCTGGAACGCACTGCCTGCGGGGGTAATGAGGGCGGTGGGGATCTGGAACGCACTGCCTGCGAGGGTAATGAGGGCGGTGGGGATCTGGAACGCACTGCCTGCGGGGGTAATGAGGGCGGTGGGGATCTGGAACGCACTGCCTGCGGGGTTAGTGAGGGCGGTGGGGATCTGGAACGCACTGCCTGCGGGGTTAGTGAGGGCGGTGGGGATCTGGAACGCACTGCCTGCGGGGGTAGTGAGGGCGGTGGGGATCTGGAACGCACTGCCTGCGGGGTTAGTGAGGGCGGTGGGGATCTGGAACGCACTGCCTGCGGGGTTAGTGAGGGCGGTGGGGATCTGGAACGCACTGCCTGCGGGGGTAATGAGGGCAGTGGGGATCTGGAACGCACTGCCTGCGGGGGTAATGAGGGCAGTGGGGATCTGGAATGCACTGTCTACGGGGGTAGTGAGGGCGGTGGGGATCTGGAACGCACTGCCTACGGGGGTAGTGAGGGCGGTGGGGATCTGGAACGCACTGCCTGCGGGGGTAGTGAGGGCGGTGGGGATCTGGAACGCACTGCCTGCGGGGGTAATGAGGGCGGTGGGGATCTGGAACGCACTGCCTGCGGGGGTAGTGAGGGCAGTGGGGATGTGGAACGCACTGCCTGCGGGGGTAATGAGGCCCGGAAACCTTCCAACCTTTAAAATGTGTTGGGATGAGCACTTGAAACATCAGAACATTCAAGGATATGGGCCAGGTGTTGGGAAATGGGATAGAAACATAGAAAACTACAGCACAAAACAGGCCCTTCAGCCCCACAAGTTGTGCCGAACATATCCCTACTTTCTAGGCCTACCTATAACCCTCCATCCTATTAAGCTCCATGTACTCATCCAGGAGTCTCTTAAAAAACCCTATTGAGTTTGCCTCCACCACCACTGACGGCAGCCGATTCCACTCGCCCACCACCCTCTGTGTGAAAAACTTACCCCTAACATCTCATCTGTACCTACCCCCCAGCACCTTAAACCTGTGTCCTCTCGTAGCAGCCATTTCCACCCTGGGAAAAAGCCTCTGAGAGTCCACCTGATCTATGCCTCTCAACATCTTATATACCTCTATTAGGTCTCCTCTCATCCTACGTCTCTCCAAGGAGAAGTGCGACTTTACTGGTAGTTAATGTTGGCGCAGACTCGATGGGCCGAAGGGCCTTTTTGGTGCTGTCCAGCTCTATGACTCTAATGAGGGTTCAAAGTGCAAACCTTCCTGTAACTGTGAAGCTTGGTTATGTAACAAATCTGCCCCTAATTTTCGGGTGGGATGTCCCTCATAATCCTCTTGGTTTTGTGAGAGATTTTCCACGGTGACTGTTTTGAGGACGACTAGGGGAGTTCTCCCCTTGTGTCCTGGGCCCACGTTCGTCCCTCAAGAAACAACCATCAGTGAACAGAAAGAGCGATGTGGCAACAATCGCACCATGTGGGAGCTTGCTGTGCACAAATTGGCTGCCGCGTTTCCCCCGTGGTGACAACACTACAAAATACATCCTTGGCTCCTAATGTGCCTCGGGAAGCTCTGAGATTGTGAGAGGCACTATAAAAGATGCAAATCTTTTCTGTTTAAACATTAAAGTCGTTTTCCTTCCTGCTCGTTGCTAGGATATGGCTGAGCCCTCTGTATCCACGGTTACCGGAAGGGAGTTCGGAAACAGCGGGTGAATCCATGACTAACTTTAAATGTGACCTGGTTGATTACCTCACGTCCTACCGGTCAGCTGGACTTGCCGAATGGATCGCTCACATAAAGCAGCATGATTTATCAGAAACCAGGTAATTCTTCCCTATTGTTCCGGATGCTTCATCTCAGAATATCAAGATCCAGTCCAGCTTTAACCTGAGGGGTGCGGGTTTCATAAAGGTAGATTATTTTAATTGATCTTAATTCTCAATTGTACAATGACCTGACTTCAAATTAACCCAATCAAATCAGTTAAATGTTTTGTGTTTAAAGTTTATTTATTAGTGACACAAGTAGGCTTACGTTAACACTGCAATGAAGTTACTGTGAAAATCCCCCAGTTGCCACACTCCGGCTCCTGTTCGGGTACACTGAGGGAGAATTTAGCACGGCCAATGCACCCTAACCAGCACGTCTTTCGGACTGTGGGAGGAAACCGGAGCACCCAGAGGAAACCCACGCAGACGCGGGGAGAACGTGCAGACTCCGCACAGACAGTGACCCAAGCCAGGAATCGAACCCGGGTCCCTGACACTGTGAGGCAGCAGTGCTAACCACTGTGCCACCGTGGTAGTCCAGCCACCCTGGTTCAAGCAAGATATAACCATAGGGCAAGTTGGACTCTTGGGTAGTAAAAGTTTGTTTTAAGAAGTATACTTAATGACACAAAATAAAGTTCCAGCTTCAAACGAATGAGGTCCCTGAAGAGAGAAGTTGTCCTGTTCCTTCATTGACTGCAATTCAGCCCTGGGAGCATCCAGTGCGTGATTAGCTCACAGAGATGTCACTCAAAACCTTCACTGTTACGTTTGGGCGGCACGGTGGCACAGTGGTTAGCACTGCTGCCTCACAGCGCCAGGGACCCGGGTTCAATTCCCGGCCTGGGTCACTGTCTGCACATTCTCCCCGTGTCTGCGTGGGTTTCCTCCGGGTGCTCCGGTTTCCTCCCACAGTCCAAAGATGTGCAGGTTAGGTGGATTGGCCGTGCTAAATTGACCCTTAGTGTCAGGGGGATGAGCTAGAGTAAATGCCTGGGGTTACGGGGCTAGGGCCTGGGTGGGATTGTGGTCGGTGCAGACTCAATGGGCCGAATGGCCGCCTCCTGTGCTGTAGGGATTCTATGATTCTATCCCCAAAATTATAAATACCTCGTCTCAGACCATGTCTGCGTTAATTTAAAAGTTGGTTTGTTTTAATTGGTGTTTGGCTGCTGACTCTCAGCTCTCGAAAGGACAATGTTTCTTTCACAGTCTCTTTCATTATCTGGCTTTACACAATTGTCTCTTGTCCATTTGGTCATGGTTTGTGCTGCGTTTAGGACAATATAGCTGACTGATACTCATCCAAAGCAGAATCTTTCAAATTATAAGCTCTTAAAACCAGCTTTAATATAACTACTTGATTCATAACTATTTCTTTAATTGGAACTTAATTGACGTTCACCATTTAGCCAGTCATCTGTTTCTGGCTGGTTCTCAATTTATGTAATAACTCTTAATGCATGTGAGTGATTATAAAATAGAGTATAAAATGGCTTCTTAGAATCATAGAATCCCTACAGTGCAGAAGGGAGGCCATTCGGCCCATCGAGTCTGCACCGACCGCAATCCCACCCAGACCCTATCCCTGTAACTCCACATATTTACCCTGCTAATCCCCCTGACACTTAGAGACAATTTAGCACGGCCAATCAACCTAACCCGCACATCTTTGGACTGAGAGAGGAAACCGGAGCACCCGGAGGAAACCCACACAGACACGGGGAGAACGTGCAGACTCCACACAGACAGTGACCCAAGGCTGGAATTGAATCCGGGGTCCCTGGCGCTGTGAGGCAGCAGTGCTAACCACTGTGTCACCGTGCTGCCCCTAATCTTAAATCAATGTTAGTGCAAAATGACATTTTGTCCTTGTTAGCTTCTTATTATGAATATAACATGAAATTCATCTAAAAATGGTTACAATGCCCAGGCGATGCTTACAGAGGGATCAGAATGTGAAACCTGCTACCACAGGCACGTGAGGGAGAAAGGAATAGAAGGTTAAGCAGATAGGATGAAGAGCAGTGGGAGGAGGCTGGTGTGGGGCAGAAATGCCAGCATGGAACAGTTGGGCTGAATGGCCTGTTCCTGTGCTGTAGACGTGGTTCCTGTTGCTGTCTGTCTACGTCCTCGGGAACCCCAGAGGCAGTAGGTTCCTGTGCTGGGACCTCCTGTCTCTTCGGACTGTGTTCTCTCCTGACACCTGAGGGGAGTTGGATGGTTGGCAGATGTCACTGGGCACTGCCTGAGGTTCAGCGAGTGGGGGACCTTATCCCTCCCTTCGCCAAAAGCAGCTTCTGCAGAAAGCCCGCGGTCAGCGCGGTGAAAGTTGTGGCAGCTGCAGTGCAACTGTGGGAGGCTGGGAGCCGGCTTGGAAAGTGAATGAATGAAGCAACCGTTCGTATGCTGAAATAAACCAGACGCGCGCGTGGACAGGGACACAGGTGCACGGACAGGCGCCCGGACAGGCGCCCGGGCGCGCACGGACAGGCGCACGGACAGGCGCCCGGGTGCGCACGGACAGGCGCACGGACAGGCGCACGGACAGGCGCCCGGGCGCGCACGGACAGGCGCGCACACTCAGACATGGAGACGCACTGGGATTGGGACAATTTGCTTGGGTTTGCATGATTTGGTTATTCAAGAAAGGGAACAGGGACAGCCCGGGAAATTACCGACCGGTGAGTCTAACCTCAGTGGTTGGTAAGTTGATGGAGAGGATCCTGAGAGACAGGATTTATGATCATCTAGAGAAGTTTAGTATGATCAAAAGTAGTCAGCACGGCTTTGTCAGGGGCAGGTCGTGCCTTACGAGCCTGGTTGAGTTCTTTGAAAATGTGACCAAGCACATTGACGAAGGAAGAGCGGTGGATGTGGTCTATATGGACTTCAGCAAAGCGTTCGATAAGGTCCCCCATGCAAGACTTCTTGAGAAAGTGAGAGGGCATGGGATCCAAGGGGCTGTTGCCTTGTGGATCCAGAACTGGCTTGCCTGCAGAAGGCAGAGAGTGGCTGTGGAGGGGTCTTTCTCTGCATGGAGGTCAGTGACCAGTGGAGTGCCCCAGGGATCTGTTCTGGGACCCTTGCTGTTTGTCATTTTCATAAATGACCTGGATGAGGAAGTGGAGGGATGGGTTGGTAAGTTTGCTGACGACACCAAGGTAGGTGGTGTTGTGGATAGTTTGGAGGGATGTCAGAAGTTGCAGCGAGACATAGATAGAATGCAAGACTGGGCGGAGAAGTGGCAGATGGACTTCAACCCGGATAAGTGTGTAGTGATCCATTTTGGCAGATCCAATGGGATGGAGCAGCAGTATAAAATGAAGGGTACCATTCTTAGCAGTGTAGAGGATCAGAAGGACCTTGGGGTCCGGGTCCATAGGACTCTTAAATCGGCCTCGCAGGTGGAGGATGCGGTCAAGAAGGCGTATGGCGTACTGGCCTTCATTAATCGAGGGATTGAGTTTAGGAGTCGGGAGATAATGCTGCAGCTTTATAGGACCCTGGTCAGACCCCACTTGGAGTACTGCGCGCAGTTCTGGTCACCTCATTACAGGAAAGATGTTGAAGCCATTGAAAGGGTGCAGAGGAGATTTACAAGGATGTTGCCTGGATTGGGGGGCATGCCTTATGAGGATAGGTTGAGGGAGCTTGGTCTCTTCTCCCTGGAGAGACGAAGGATGAGAGGTGACCTGATAGAGGTTTACAAGATGTTGAGGGGTCTGGATAGGGTGGACTCTCAGAGGCTATTTCCAAGGGCTGAAATGGTTGCTACGAGAGGACACAGGTTTAAGGTGCTGGGGGGTAGGTACAGGGGGGATGTCAGGGGTAAGTTTTTCACTCAGAGGGTGGTGGGTGAGTGGAATCGGCTGACGTCGGTGGTGGTGGAGGCAAACTCGTTGGGGTCTTTTAAGAGACTTCTGGATGAGTACATGGGATTTAATGGGATTGAGGGCTATAGATAGGCCTAGAGGTGGGGATGTGATCGGCGCAACTTGTGGGCCGAAGGGCCTGTTTGTGCTGTGGCTTTCTATGTTCTATGTTCTAACTGTATACAAGTTGTGTTTAATTATATGCAGTCGGTTACATTGATTGGTGCTCCACTTCACATATAAAGTGATGTCTGAAGTGACATCACTTTATATGTTAGGAGATTTATGCTGTAACATTCTGCTCTGCAGAGAGGCAGAATATAGACTGAGGACTAACCTTCAACAACCGGCTTTCCGATACTGATAGTAACAAATTAAAATGAGAAAATTAGCAGTAATCATTCCTGCTGTGGGTCCTGGAACCACGTGAGGATCAGGAATCCCATCTTCCTCCCTCTGGGCCAATTGAACTGCGGAAAAGGGGGCGGATTGTAAATCGCACAGTCGGAGGTTCACGGCCCACGCTGGAAATCTGAGCTCGACGTTAACTCTGAGGGAGTGTTGTTGTGCTGTCTTTCTGATAACAACTTGAACCAAGGCCTGGTCTGTCCTGACTGGATGACGGCAAAGATTCGGTGGCACTGTTTGGAAGAAGAGCGGGGGAGTTACCCCCACCCCCCCCGCCCCCCCCCACCCACCCCCACCCTCGCCCTGCCCCCGTGCTCCGGGCCTCCATTCAGCCAACACCTAAAACCTGTTCAACAGCATCTTGTTTACTGTTGTGGGATCTTGCTGTGCACGAATGGGCTGCCGCGTTTGCCGACACAGCAGGGATTGCATTTTCAGACCACTGAAAGAGATATTTATAATTTTTGTTTTTAAAGTTTCAGCTAGCAGTTCCTTCTCACAGTTTTTTTTTAAACGTTCCCACAGTGACGGGGATGGTGATCGACAGTGCGTTTGCGGTGTTTTATACAGAGGCAGCGAGATCACGGTGTCTGGGGTACGATGAGAGGTCTGGCTCAGCCCTTTAGGAGACGGGGTGAGGTGAAGAGCATTGGGAGGAGGCTTTGGGATCCCCTTTAACATCATCATCTCTTCAGCTCTCTCTCACTCTCTCTATAGAGTAGGTGTTTTTAATGAGCGGTGAATGTGTCTGTCTGAGATTCCTGTCAGCTAGCTTCACAAAAGGATTTTCAGTCTAGTAGCTGGTGCTGCCCTGCGCACCTCGATAAAGGTATATTAGGCTTGGAGGGGGCAGTGATCAATTCCACCAGGAATGATCAGAGCTCCGAGGACAAGTTACATCGACTAGAATCTGCTTTCAGTGAGGTGAATATTACTGTTACATTAATTAATTTCTTACGGTTAAGGATAAACAGATGGAGGATATTCATTCATTAAGTGTATTGAGCACATATAAAGAGGGACTGCTGGGACACTGAGTTTACAAATAGCGGGAAGACATTTGTAATGTTACATTATTAAACTATCAAGAGAATAATTTGCAACTAGTTCTTGCTTCGCCATCTGGCTTTGGAATCCAGTTATCAGTTTGTTGAGTGAATGGGGCTTGGCCAGTACATGATGGGGCATAACTCCCTTACTGTCAGAGGTGCCATCTTCTGAATGAAGTTTGAAATCTTGGCCCATCTGTCCTGTTAGGTGGAGGTAAATGATCCCGTGGCATGAACAGGTGAGTTCCCCTCTTGGCCAACATTCATCCCTGAACCAACAACATTAAAGTTGATGATTAGTCATGATCACATTGCTGTTTGTGGGATCTTGCTTTGCATTTTCTTTTCAGTACAACAATCAACCACACATCAGGAAGTTGTCTATTCACCCCAAAGCTCTTGGGACACTCTGAGGAATGGGGAAGGCACTATAAACACGCAAATCTTTTATCTTTCGATTTATATGAGGTTAAAAATGTTTCACGTTTAATCAATTTATTTAAATCATTCTCTTGGCAGGGTTTATCTCATTGGCTCCACTCCCGGCCGTCACCAAGGGAACGAGAAGCAAAAATGGGGTCACTTAAAACTCAGAAGGGTATGTAAATGTGGCTTTGCCTTCATGCAAATGAGATGGAACTACCCCGAGTAGAAAATATCTTTGCAAATTAGTATAATGATGCATATTAAAACCTTGAGCATCTGTGAAATCAATAGAATTAAAGGTGGCAGATGTTTACCATGACATTTTAAACAAGTAATTATATTTCATAATTAATTACTACACTGTTGAATCTTAAATGATTATAAAATAGGCACAAGCACATCAGCCAAGTGCTACCACAGCGCTCTGAGTCAATTCAAACCACTCTCCAGATAAGTGCCGTTTCAATGTTTGAAAGCAGGAAGGAATGTTCTATTGCCGTGTGGTTCAAAGGCCTGGAACTCCCTCCCTGTCAGCACTTGGGAGTCCCTCTCTGGCTCTCTTTCTCTTCGCGTACCTTGCCCCAAGAGGGCGTCGGCAGCCACGGACGTTATGTTAACCGTGCTCTGGACTGGCGGATCATCTTTGCCGGAGGTACATATACCCAGTTTGCAGGACCTTTAGAGCAATTTAGTCCATCACCAAAAGAACTGCAGAAGTTGAAGAAGGCAACCCATCACCTTCGCCTTGAGAGAAAATTGTTAGGGTCCCGGACCAGACCCCAAGTTACATTAGGAAGCCAGGCTGGACCACCCCCCAACAATTTTTCTATTTTGGCATAAATGTGAGGAAAGGATGCTTCCTTCCAGGAATTATTCCACTGACAAAGTAGGGATCTTTTATAGTAAAACAAACTTTATTTAATAACACCATTTAAATATAACTCGAACAAATGAAGCAACTTAACTATTAATAGTTGAGCGATATTTATAATGCAAATAAAATAAACTTTAATTTCTAACTTATCACTTTTTCAGTTCCAAATAAGCAACTTTCCTCTTATAGATTTAAAAACCACTTTAAATACAGTTAGCAACCATAACTATACTTGCGATAATGAGTTAAAACCATCTTGAAGCTTTCAGAGAGAAAATGAGTTCCAAAAGCCTGCAAAATTCTAACTTCAACCAGGCTTGAGCTGCAAAACTAAACTGCTTTCTGCAAAAGTTCTTTTTTTTTTCTCTGCTCTAGACCCAGGACTGCATGCAAACCCACACCATCACATGACCTTGTCGATCACGCTAATCCGAAATCCCAGGGAAACTTAAGTAAACAGAAGTCCATCAGCTCTACTTAACATAATCACCTGCGAGGCTAAAATGATTAATTATTCTGCTCTCCTAGCATCTGAGTTGCATTCCCTCCAGACATACTGACTGCCCATAGCATAGAGCTGAATTTTTCCTCCCTCTCCAATCTCCAGTTGATCATGTTGTCTTCCAGCATTCCTCAAGCTCCAAACTCAATCGTAGTTTGACTTTTGGAGAATGATTAGGCAATTCCGAATGAGATTACTCGGCCTGTCCAGAGGTTGAGCAAAGTTGGACTTTCCTCGTATACCACCCACTTCTACTTACTGGAACACTAAAGGCACCTTTAACCCCACTGTTTATCCAACTCCCTTTTTGAAAGTTACAGCTGATGATCTGCGTTCCAGATAACAAATCAGCAATTATTTTTTCATCCTCCTCATCAACTGGTCCTTTTGTCAATAACCTTAAATTTGTATCCTCTGTTGATAAACCCTTCTGTTATTTTCAAGAGTTTCTCCCTACCTATTTGTTATTTGAAAAGGAAGAGTATGCAGGGTTACGGGAGAATGACACTAAGTGAGTTGTTCGTTTGGTCAGCTGGTACAGAACAGACATGATGGGCTGAATGGCCTCTTTCTGCTCTGTAACAATTCTGTGATTCTTTGAACACAGCTATTAAATCCCCCCGCCCCCTTGGCCTTCTGTACTGTCAGGCGAGTCTGCCAGAGAGCCGATGCAGACTCATTGGGTCGAGTGGCCTCCTCCTGCACTGTAGAGGTTCTATGAGAGTGACCTCAGGCTCGGTGTAACTACAATCCTTCCTCCCTGGTGCTATCCTCGCAAATCTCCTTTCGCACCCTCTTCAAGGCCTTGGCATCCAGTGTGGTGGTGTCAATGGATGGGCTCTGAGGAGCTGGAAGAGTCACCTTGGTGCAAACCTATCTTGCTGCCATCTTGCGTGTCTAGAATAAACGAGGTGTTACGAGGAGTGATTACATTAACTGGCTTAAGATTGGGAAGGACTTTGTTTAAGGTCCAAGGGTAAGTAGTGGGTTAGATAAAGTGAAACGGTTTCCACTAGCTGGGAGGTCGAGGACGAGGGGACACAAACTAAAAAGAATCAGGGTTTTCAGGAGTAAATGTAGGAAATACATCTACACACAAAATGGTGGCAGATGTTTGGGACAAATGGCAATTGATACTGGATGAGTTGTAAATTTGAATTCTGAGGTTGATGGATTAGTCACTAATACTTAAGGTGGTAATCCAGTTTTCTTCCCACCCCAATAGGTCTTGAGTGACTCTGCCTCACCTGTGGCGAATCAGGAATCGTGGCCTCTCATTGGTCAATTTTCCAGCATTGGCTCCTTAGGAGCTGACGAAACAAAATGGCTGTGCTCGGAGTTTAAGGAGAGCTTGGCGACACTAGGCAAAAATCAAAGGTTCCTGAGTAACCAGCAGGTTCCTCTTCATTTGGTGAGTATGTTCGTGGAAAGGGGAAGCAATGGCCTAGTGGTATTATCGCTAAACTATTAATCCAGAAACTTGGCTAATGTTCTGGGGACCCAGGTTCGAATCGCACTATGGCAGATCATGGAATTTGAATTCAATAAAAAATATCTGGAATTAAGAATCTACCGATGACCATGAAACCATTATCAATTGTCGGAAAAACCCATCTGGTTCACTAATGTCATTTAGGGAAGGAAATCTGCCGTCCTTTACCTGGTCTGGCCTACATGTGACTCCAGAGCCACAGCAATGTGGTTGATTCTTAACTGCCCTCAGGCAACTAAATGCTGGCCAGCCAGAGAGGCCCATGTCCCATGAATTAATAAAAAAAGTCATAGAATCATACGATGCCAGGAGGCCATTACACCCATCGAATCTATGCTGGCTCTTTTCTTCAGGTTTTTATCCAATTCCCCTTTGAAAGTTACTAATAAATCTGCTCTCACGGCCCCTTCAGGCTGTATGTTCCAGACCATCACAACTCGCTGCATAAGGAAATGCTTCCTCAAGTCACCTCTGCCTCCTTCATCAAATAAATCTCTCTGCTTACCAACTTTTCTGCCAGTGGAAACTGTTTCTCCTTCCTTGTGCTTCAGAAGCACTTGATTTGATTTATTATTGTCACATGTATTAGTATACAGTGAAAAGTTTTATTTCTTGCGCACTATGCAGACAAAGCATACCGTTCATAGAGACTCCCCCCCCCTCCCCCCCCACACACACACACACACACACACACACACACACACACTCTCCAGGTCTTGACATCTTTCCTAAAGTGTGGCGTCGACAATTATTCCAGCTGAACTGGAGTTTTCTGTAGGTTTAGCATAATGGCAGAATACTCTATTCCTCTGTTTAAAAAGCCATGACTCCAAGTTCTCGCCATCATCAATGTCGACTAACCCCGTCCCCCCCAACCTCAGTAACATCGCCATTCTCCCTCCCTAGCTCAGCTCTTGAAGGGACGAGCGGAGTTCGTAATGAAGATCAGTCACAACCTTAGTGAATGGCAGAGCAAACTCGAGGGGCTGAATGGTCTGCCTACTTGTTCTTCCTGTGTTCTAATGAACCCTTCACCCCGCTGTTACTTTCAGACTTGACTCATGCCAGACCTCTGATTTTCCACCTTCCATCAACCTGAGCTCATCTAAAATTCCAGTGTCTATATTTTCACCTGCTCCAGTCCCCTAGCCCATCATTTACTGATGTCTGTCAGTTCCCAACCTATTGACCAGTTGGGAGTTGATGAAACAAAATGGCTGTACTGGGCGTTTAAGTGGAGCCTCTTAGCTCTGGGCCAGGTCGCAGGTGTCTACCTCCGTTTGGTGGAGGTTTCACTCTGTTTTCAATAACGCTGGATAAGGAATTTAAGAATGTTCCTCTTTTATACATGACAAAAGTCTGATTGAACTATGTCCATAAGAATCAGACTTGGGCGGCACAGTGGTTAGCACTGCTGTTTCACAGCGCCAGGGACCCAGGGATTCCTGGCTCGGGTCACTGTCTGTGTGGAGTTTGCACGTTCTCCCCGTGTCTGCGTGGGTTTCCTCCGGGTGCTCTGGTTTCCTCCCACAGGCCAAAGATCTGTGGCTTAGGTTGATTGGTCATGCTAAATTGCCCCTTAGTGTCAGGGGGATTAGCAGGGTAAGTATGTGGGGGTTACAGGGATAGGACTTGGGTGGGATTGATGTCGGTGCAGGCTCGATGGGCCGAATGGCCTCCTCCTGCACTGTAGGGATTCTATGATTCTGTCAGTGGGTCTTGATGTGTCGAAAGTGGCAGTGCCATTTAATGGACCATTCAGCAGTGTTAGTGTAACTGTGCTGTGAAGTAAAGGACCTCCGCCCTCGCTGATGCTATCGAGCACGTACGTGGAACCGTTCCCTGACCATCATCTCCCATTCCCACATTGGGCAACAGGCCATGTTTAACTTAGCTAAAACACACAGATGGATGGCACAGTGATTAGCACTGCTGCCTCACAATGCTAGGGACCCGGGTTCAATTCTGGCCTTGGCTGACTGTCTGTGTGGAGTCTACACGTTCTCCCCGTGTCTGCGTGGGTTTCCTCCGGGTGCTCCGGTTTCCTCCCACAGTCTGAAAGATGTGTAGATTAGGTGGATTGGCCGTGGTAAATGTGTGGGGTTAACGAGGATAGGGCAGCAGGAAGGGCCTGGGTAAGATGCTCTTTCGGAGAGTCGGTGCCAATGGGCCGAATGGCCTCTTTCTGCTGTAGAGATACTATGGGATAAAATTAAACAATCAAATCTCATTTTGTATTAACCATAGCCTCTTTGAATAGGTTTACCCAACTGTTGAGAATGTCAGAACAAGCTTGGAAGGATACCCGGGTAGGTTCCTAAATTCTCCTTGATGAGTTTGTGCATGTGTGTCCAATATCTCCGTGTGACATGGTGTCAAATTGTGTGTGAAACCTGATCTCTGAAGTGCCATGGAGAGTTGTACTACATTAAAGGTGCTAAATAAATGCAAGTTGTTGTTGTAATCCTGCACAATAATCTATCAGAAGAGTGGTAAACTTAATTACTTAAGTGACACCTTTGCGTAAAAAATAAGCTTAAAGATATTTAAATGTGAATTTTTATATTCCCTAACCCTTTACCCCTTGGCAGAATATCACTGATAATAGACTCTCTCTCCTTCCTTAGCCGGAGGTTCACTTCCTTACGCCATTGTCACTGCTCAGAAACAACCTTGGCTTCCCTCCTTCTTCTGGTAAGTTACATCGAACCTTAACTGTCATTTAACCTTGGTGGGTGACGGCCCTGATGGAATAGTCGGCCACCTGTGACCCACGAGCATCTTACTCGCTATTCAGATAGTTATTGACATTACTTTGTCAGCCAATGAGCTGGAGGCCGGTGAGGGACTTGCGCAGCAAGCAATCAATTTCACCACAGACTAAATCCAATCCCTGAGAAAGTGGAACTATTTAAACAGCACACTGCAGCAGTCTACAGAGGCTGTTTAAACAGCACACTGCAGCAAACAGTCTACAGAGTCTAATAAACAGCAATGACAGCAAACAGTCTACAGAGTCTATTTAAACAGCACACTGCAGCAAACAGTCTACAGAGTCTATTTAAACAGCACACTGCAGCAAACAGTCTACAGAGTCTATTTAAACAGCACACTGCAGCAAACTGTCTACAGAGTCTATTTAACCAGCACACTACAGTAAACAGTCCACAGAGTCTATTTAAATAGCACACTGCAGCAAACAGTCTACAGAGTCTATTTAAACAGCACACTGCAGCAAACAGTCTACAGAGTCTATTTAAACAGCACACTGCGGCAAACAGTCTACAGAGTCTATTTAAACAGCACACTGCAGCTAACAGTCTACAGAGTCTATTTAAACAGCACACTGCGGCAAACAGTCTACAGAGTCTATTTAACCAGCACACTACAGAAAACAGTCCACAGAGTCTATTTAAACAGCACATGGCAGCAAGCAGTCCACAGAGTCTATTTAAACAGCACACTGCGGCAAACAGTCTACAGAGTCTATTTAAACAGCACACTGCAGCTAACAGTCTACAGAGTCTATTTAAACAGCACACTGCAGCAAACGGTCTACAGAGTCTATTTAAACAGCACACTACGGCAAACAGTCTACAGAGTCTATTTAAACAGCACACTGCAGCTAACAGTCTACAGAGTCTATTTAAACAGCACACTGCGGCAAACAGTCTACAGAGTCTATTTAACCAGCACACTACAGAAAACAGTCCACAGAGTCTATTTAAACAGCACACTGCAGCAAACAGTCTACAGAGTCTATTTAAACAGCACACTGCGGCAAACAGTCTACAGAGTCTATTTAAACAGCACACTGCGGCAAACAGTCTACAGAGTCTATTTAACCAGCACACTCCAGAAAACAGTCCACAGAGTCTATTTAAACAGCACATGGCAGCAAACCGTCCACAGAGTCTATTTAACCAGCACACTGCAGCAAACGGTCTACAGAGTCTATTTAAACAGCACACTACGGCAAACAGTCTACAGAGTCTATTTAAACAGCACACTGCAGCAAACAGTCTACAGAGCCTATTCAAACAGTGCACCATGAGATCGTTTACATTCAACTGAGAGGCCAGATAGGGCCTTATTTTAAACTTTTAATGGCACCTCCAAGGTGCTGCACTCCCACGGTGTTGCACTGGGAGTAATGGCCTAGATTTTGTGCGCAAGTCTGTGGAGTAGAATGCAAACCCACCATCCTCTGTCTCAGATGTGAGAGTGCGACTTGTTGGTACCGTGGCGGACAGAGCATCATGTTCATCTGTGGACAACAGACACCCACAGACCAGGGAAAAGCTGACTGTGGGGGTTAGGTTGATTGGCCAGGTTAAAATTGCCCCTGAGATGCGTAGGTTAGAGGGATTAGCGGGTAAATATGTGGGGGGTAGGGCCTGGGTGGGATTGTGGTCGGTGCAGACTCGATGGGCCGAATGGCCTCCTTCTGCACTGTAGGGTTTCTATGATTTCTATGAGTGTGACAAATCCTGTAGATAACTTCCAATTACTTGCTGAAAGAATGACGTGACAAAATTTAATGAGTTAAAACTTTTACTGTCATAAATGACTAAAACAAAGTTGACTAAATGCTATTTTTGTAGGCGACGTAGGCATTAAACGAGAGAAATATTCCCCTTTTATGTATATAACTCATTGCACTCCTCACAGAATTTCAATCCACAATTACTTCGCTTCCATTGGATTTCCATTTCCCCATTTTGTCAATTACTTTAAGTTACTGTCTCCAGGTGCTTTCCTCCGTTTGCAGAGAGTTCCTTAAATCCACCACCAGCAGCAGTAAATCCTGTTCCTTCCAAATTCCAAGAACCCTTCTGACGAAAAGTCATCCAGACTCAAAACGTTGGCTCTATTCTCTCTCCACAGTAGCTGTTAGACCTGCTGAGGTTTTCCAGCATTTTTTGTTTTTGTCCAAAAATCTTTAGACTGGTTTCAGGAATCTTCCCTTCGACTAGAAACCGTCTCCCTCCTGCATCTGGTTGTGGTGTCTCGCAATGTCGGGCAGCCACTTCTCTCTGGTGACCACGTAGAACTTCTGCCGTCTGATAGTCATTGATTTGTATGGAAGCCTGTAACCTGATCTCAAAAACAGCCTGCTCCAACACAATCTTGCATTCGGGTGGAAATGCTAATTAGCTATCCTTGATCACAAAATCCTTTCATCTTAGAAGTAAATGGACAGTTTACAGTGCAACCGTATACAGCTCAATGCCTACAGTACCTTTCTTGGACTTTGGGAGTGTGATATTTTTGAAGGATTGGCATGAAGGTACAAACAAACCAGAGTTTTATTAGAAAGGCATTTACTCTACAGGCTGTTAGGATAGACTGTAAACGGCGAATGACATCATCAATACGTCGCCTGATTGGACTCTTAAAGTGACCTTGTTCCAACTGGGAACAAATATGAATACACAACAGGGAGGGCGGGATTTTCCGGCCGGCACTCACCCCGAAACAGGAAAATCCCACCTGAGGTCAACGAATCTTTCCATGGTCCGCCTCTCGCCCTCTCCATTTCCCATGGCGGGACGGGAAAATTCGCCCCAGAGATTCCGAATCTATTTGTCGTAAACTTGGAGACCGTCGCCATTGTCTCCGAGTGTAAATACCTTGCACCATCTCCTCAGTAAAACAATCTAAGCCTTCCTTTGATCTCCAACAATCAAACTACCCAGGATTACTGTCAGGCAGACTGCAGAACAGGTCACATGACTCCTTCATTTAACCTAATTTTAAGGACACAGTCCCAGGTGCGAGTAATGATTGGTCGGATTTCCTGAAATTACAACTGAGTTATGACTAAATGAAACCAAACAAAAAAGCCAATCAGCAGCCTTCAATCACTATCACCAATTGGGTTACCATGGAGCTGGCTGCTTCTCGGTTGCCTTGGAAACGTGGCCTTCTGGCGAACACATCTCCCATTTTTCTCCCAGTAGCAGACATTCTGCGCCTCTTCCTAACATTAGCAGATAATTGATTTTGAACAATTAACCCATCTCAGTAAAACCGTCTAACATTTCTGCAGGATTCTCACACAGTGTGAGCGCAGTGTGTAACAGAAATGACAATTCACCCAGAACTTCAGATCAGATCAGCCATGATCTTGTTGGCTGGTGGAGCAGGCTCGAGGGGCTGAATGGCCTGCCAGTTCTCCTGTCCCCTCCCTTATGTTCTTATGGCCTTGTATCCCATATTAACCAGTAACTTTACCAATCCTAAATCAGGACATGCAGATTTTTCCTGGTCAAAGGCAAACTTTCAACCTCCTAAACACACGTCCCATTGCTTCTGCAATCGTCCAACAGTGAAGGAGGCCATTCAGCCCACCTTACCTGTGTCAGCTCTTTGATAGAGTCATCCAATTAATTCCATTCTCCACACCCCCCGCCCACTCTTTAAAAAAGTTTATTTATTAGTGTCACACGTAGGCTTACATTAACACTGCAATGAAGTTACTGTGAAAACTCACTGGTCACCACACTCTGGCATCTGTTCGGGTACACTGAGGGGGAATTTAGCACGGCCAATGCACCTTAGTACGTCTTTCGGACTGTGGGAGGTAACCGGAGCACCCGGAGGAAACCCACGCAGATGCAGGGATAAGGCACAGACTCCTCACAGACAGTGACCCAAGCTGGGAATCGAACCAGGTTCCCCAGCGCTGTGAGGCGGCAGTGCTAACCACTGTGCCACCGTATCTCTGTTACCCCCGTGAAGTTTTCCTTTTCAAATATCTATCCTATTCTGGCTCCTTCTGCCAGTGGGGCCAACCCTTTGTTGCTTCAACCACAGCTGAGCAATCAATTCTTTATTCCTGTTTAGCTCTTTAGTGTCCTATCTGCACTGATGTTTTCTACACTTAATGACACAATATAAATGCAAATTACCATACAGATCTTTTTTTATTGTCAATTGCTGATTTATTCTTCCAGGGATGAGAGACCGGTTCTGTGGGGAGACTGGAGAAGCTGGGATCATTAAGGTGTGAATTAAATAGAGAGATATTCAAATCAATGATAACTCTGAACAGAAAGGGAGGAAAGCTGTTCCCGTCGGCAGGCGTGTGGGGAAGGAGGTGGAGGGGGGACGACGACGACGACACAGATTTAAGATCATTGCCACAGGACCAGCGGGGCGATGGGAGAAATTTATTTGCACAGTGAGTTGTTGTGATCTGGGAGGCACCAACTGAAAAGGTGTCGGCGGAAGCAGCTTCATGAGTAACTTGTGAAAGGAAATGGGATAAATATTTGGGAAGGGAAAGAAATGGCAGGCATTGGGGGTACGGGACTGATTGTTGAGGTTTTACAAGGCCGGCACAAGCTCCAGAGACACGAACATGGGAGATAGGGACAGGAGTGGACCATCAAGCCTGCTCCGCCATTCAACACGATCATGCCAGATCTTGGGCTTCAATTCCATTTTCCCCGTCCGCTCCCCATATCCCTTAATTCCCTGAGGTGGAAGATCTGTCTATCCTAGCCTTAAATGTGTTCACCGATGCAGCAGCCATAACACTTTCGGGCAGCGAATTCCAAAGATTCACAACCCTTTGAAGAAATTCCTCCTCATCTCAGTCCTGAATGATCGGCCCCTTATCCTGAGAGTGTCTTAGATCCCCCCAACCAGCAGACGAAATCGCTCAGCATCCACCCTGTTGATTCCCTCCAGAATCTTTCTTCCTTATCCTCGTCATGCCTTGAGGGAAATCGGACTACCTTCAGAAACTTGCATGTTTTCAATGAGATTGCCTGTCATTCTTCTGAACTCCAGAGAATATCAGCCTCCTCCTCCATGATTCTCCTGTGCTTTGACATGTTGAAGATCCATGTAGTAAAATATTTTCTGTGGTTTAGAAAATTATAGTGGAGAAGGTTCTGTAACGCCTTGTACGTTGTAGCTGTTACCTGCATATTACTGGCAGTCTCGCAGCAAAGATCTGTAACAAATTGACAAGGACGGAATTAGAAAGAAAGGCACTTTCAATAGTGCAGAGCTCCTTCAGCACTGCACTGGAGAGTCAAAGAACAGTACAGCACAGGAACAGGCCCTTCGGCCCACCAAGCCTGCGCTGACACATGGCGCCTTTCTAAATTGAAGACTCTTTGCCTCTAAGCGGTCCGTATCCCTCTATTCTGACTGTTCATGTATCTGTCAAAATGCTCCTTAAACATTGCTATTGTAGCTGCTTCTTCCACCTCCTCTGGCAGTGCATTCCAAGCACTTACCACCTTCTGTGAAAATAATAAACTTGCCTCTCCCATCTCCTTTAAACTTTCTCCCTTTTACTTTAAACCCATATCTCCTAGTAATTGACATTTCTACCCTGGGATCAGGACTCCGACTGTCCATTCTATCTGTGCCTCTCATAATTTTGTAAACTTCTATCAGCTCGCCCCCTCAGCCTCTAACGTTCGAGGAGAAACAAGCCAGGTTTGTCCAATCTCTCCTCATGGCTAATACCCTCCGAACCAGGCAACATCCTGGTAAACCTTTTCTGCACCCTCTCTCCAAAGCCTCCGCACCCTGCTGGTAGAGTTGTGATTTTCGTGCTTGTGTCCTAGAGTGGGGCTCGAACCCACAACCTTCTTACTCGGAGGTGAGTGCGCTACCAACTGAGCCACTTTACACATGCAGGCTGTCGTCTTAAGTACCCAGCCTTGGCGTCATAGAAATGAAGGAATAAGCCATCCAGTCATTGCTTCATCATCTCTCCTTACTCCCATGGTGAGATCCTGCACTCTTGTCCATCCCTCTCCAAGGTCCTCGCTACTAATAAATAACAGCAATGAGCAGGTAGACAGACATTAGCTGTTTTCTGTTGCGTTCTTTAATTACAATTCCTAGCGGAGCATGAGAAACAAAGGGAACAGGGCAAACTCGTGGCTCAAGGAACGCAGTCATTAGCTGGAGAGAGAAGAGAGCCACAAAGGGAGTAAGTATCGTTTGCTCGGGCCTGTAAATCTCAGGTGGCTGCAACATTAATGGAAAGATAATTGTTTTATAGACTCACTGGATGTCAGGTTATAAATTTAACGCAGTGTGTCAGTGCCACAACCCAGCCTGTCTCTGATGATGTAAACTCAAACTGAGAAGCCAGGGATACTCACCTATTCCACCGTTGAGAGTCTGACTCACTGCTCTCTGATGGAGAGTGACGGCAGGCTGTAATGAGTCTATTGTCTGGGGCACACACACAAGTGTCCTTTGTTGGAGGTCAGGTGCCTTTGCTTGTAGGCAGACGTCTATAAAACAATGACATACGGTTTCATTCTGACCCACTGCAGTTCCTCGTGGGTGGCGCCTTCCTATTATTATTCAATATCTTCCACTCCTTCATCCTTCTAATAAAATGCACTGGTAAATCTGGAGAGAAGTCTAGAACTTTCTCTGTGCGATGGGCAGAGGAGGAGAGTGGGGCAGAAGCCTAAATTACGAGATGCTTTTTTATTATCTTCCAATTCCTTGCGTTTTATTGCTTTTTAATAACACAGCAGAATTTTTTAAATTTATTCTTTCATGGGATGTGGGTGTTGCTGAGAAGGTTTTTTGCTCCTCCTGAACTGCCCTTGAACTTGAACTGAGTGTCTCGCTGGGCTATTTCATAGGGCCAGGAAGGAATCAGCCACATTGCTGTGGTTCTGGAGTCACATGTAGGCCAGACCGGGTAAGGACGGCAGATTTCCTTCCCTAAAGGACATCAGTGAACCGGATGGGTTTTTCCGACAATCGATGACGGTTTCACTGAAACTAGCTTCCAATTTCAAATGTACTCCTTAATTGGCTGTCATGGAGGGACTTGAAGCACTGTCCCCAGAAAATTGAAGTACTAATCCTATTCCCAACACACTGTCATCTCACCTGAAGAGTGAATGGGAGTGCGTGGAATAAGCCACCCATTTCTAAACCCAGCTCTAATCATTGCATCTCCCGCGATGGATTCATAGACAGATCAGGGCTGTTGGACAGAATCAGGAACAGTTTACTGCTGAGGATACTGGATCATAGAGTCATAGAGGTTTACAGCATGGAAACAGGCCCTTCGGCCCAACTTGTCCATGCTGCCCTTTTTTGTAACTCCTAAGCTAATCCCAATTGCCCGCATTTGGTCCATATCCCTCTATACCCATCTTACCCATGTAACTGTCTAAATGCTTTTCAAAAGACAAAATTGTACCCGTCTCTACTACTACCTCTGGCAGCTCGTTCCAGACACTCACCATCCTCTGTGTGAAAAAATTGCCCCTCTGGACACTTTTGTATCTCTCCCCTCTCACCTTAAATCTATGCCCTCTAGTTTTAGACTCCCCTACCTTTGGGAAAAGATATTGACTTTCTAGCTGATTTATCCCCCTCATTATTTTATAGACCTCTACAAGATCATCCTTCAGCCTCCTACGCTCCAGAGAAAAAAGTCCCAGTCTATCCAGCCCCTCCTTAACTCAAATCATGAAGTCCCAGGAGCATCCTAGTAAATCTTTTCTGCACTCTTCCTGGTTTAATAATATCCTTTCTATATCGAGGCCGCTCAAATGTAGTTCGTAACAAAGACATCAACTTGCATTTCTACAGCACCTTTAACATGGCAGCACGGTGGCACAGTGGTTAGCACTGCTGCCTCATAGTGCCAGGGACCTGGGTTCGATTCCCGGCTTGGGTCATTGTCTGTGTGGAGGTTGCACGTTCTCCCCGTGTCTGGGTGGGTTTCCTCCGGGTGCTCCGGTTTCCTCCCACAGTGTGAAAGAAGTGCTGGTTAGGTACATTGGCCGTGCTAAATTCTCCCTCAGTGTATCCGAACAGGCGCTGGAGTGTGGTGACTAGGGGATTTTCACAGTAACTTCATTGCAGTGTTAGTGGAAGCCTCCTTGTGACACTAATAAATGAATTTAAACTTTTTAAAAAACTTAATAAAACTTTCCAAGGCGCTTCACAGGAGCAATATCAAACAAAATTTGATACCTAACCATATAAGGAGATATTAGGCTAGAACTAGAGGTGTACAAAATTATGAAAAGCATGGACAGGGTGGATAGTCAGAGGCTTTTTCCAAGGGTGCAAGTGTCAATTACAAGGGGGGGGACACAGGTTCAGGGTGAGGGGGGAAAGTTTAAGGGAGATGTGCGGGGCAAGTTTTTCACGCAACATTTAAGAGGCTTCTGGATGGGTACATGAATGGGGAGGGAATAGAGGGATACGGACCGAGTAAGGGCAGAAGGTTTTTTTTAGTTTAGTTAGGGCATTGTGATCGGCACAGACTTGGCGGGCCGAAGGGCCTGTTCCTGTGCTGTACTTTGTTCTTTGTAAGCCTTCTAACTAAGCAGAAGCTATTAGCCCGACAGAGGGGAGGGGATAAATTTTTATGCACAATGCATTGTGATCTGAATGCAATAAAAAGTTAAAGTTTATTTATTGTTGTCACAAGTAGGCTTACATTAACGCGGCATTGAAGTTACTGTGAAAATCCCCTAGTCGCCACACTCCGGCACCTGTTCGGGTACACTGAGGGAGAATTTAGCATGGCCAATGCATCTAACCAGCACGTCTTTCAACTGTGGGAGGAAACCCACGCAGACGCGGGGAGAACGTGCAGATTCCGCACAGACAGTGATCCAAGCCAGGATTTGAACCCGGATCCCTGGTGCTGTGAGACAGCAGTGCTAACCACTGTGCCACCGTGCCACCCCAATATTTGAAAGGGCGGTGGAAGCAGATTGAACAGTAACTTTCAGAATAGAACTGGACAAATACTTAAAAAGAAATGCATGGGGAAAGGGTTGGTGCATGGGGCTAATTGGTTAGCTCCTTTGAAGAGATGGCACAAGCATGGTGGGCTGAATGGCCTCCTCTTGTCGTGTAAGTTTCTATTGTGGAGTTTCGAGGTGGCCGGGTACCATCAGAAATTTTAGACAATACAAGCCTCGTGAAGCCAGTGTCTCAGTTTAAAGACGCAACCTTTACTTTGATTACTTCTCCCAGCGGTCAAAGAGTCGGGTTACTCCCGAGATAGAGTACCTAGACTTCTCCAATGAATTCCAACATATACAGTTCAAAACAGATCAATTATAGATTTTCTTATCAATTATTCTCGCCTTTCATTAGCTTTAAAATCATCTTCAATATACATAAATCAACAATAATACCTGTCATATACTTCAGCCAATTGCATCTTGCCCTCTGGCATAATGGCATTTCATTAATCCTTAGAATCCGGACATATCTTCCTCTTTTGGCCAACCCCGCTTGCTCTATTGCCTAATAACCTCAGACACTAGCTACAGAGTTCAAAGTGAACTTTCCCATACGTTCCCCTACAGATCATTGCCAAACCAGACTAACACATGAATTCACGTCCGGGGATGCATCCATCTCATCTGGACAGTGAATAAACCCTGTTCATGAAATCTAATTGTGTTCTGAATGTTCTTACCATTAAAAACTCCGCTGATACCGAGACTTGCATATTTCCAAGGTTTCAATATTCCTTTAGAATATGGCTTTGTCCTAATACTCTTTACCATGATGCTTTGTAGCAATCTGCCTTTGGCCTAAAGTGAATTATGATTCTTAAAAATACATTAATACCTTCAAAATATCAGCATATGTGTTTTTAAATCATAATCACTCACTTAAATCTCTTGCTGCATTTCGTATGTGTGTAAAGTGCTTTCTTGTTGGCTTATAAATCTGTTTTAAAGTAATTTAACTCTATGCTGGTAGTTCTGTCAGTATTTTAATATGAATGGTTTAAAAATCTTTACTAACCAATTAGAATTTTTTCCCCTTACACTATGGTTCCTTTATGATGAAAAGTTCAGTGGATCTTTGTGATTTTTATTACTCAGTCTCTGCGGTAGGTTCGAGACTCCATCTCTAACGTGCGGTAGTCGCTGCTTTCTTTTTGGGGAGACAGAGTTGACTTACTTTCTCCTCCCATGTGCCTTCCACAGTCGCTGGTCAGCTGAACTCACAGGCCGAAGCCGTGCCATGCCCCACATCAAGACGTACATGAGGGCTTCGCCAGACTTTGGGGAGCTTGCGTGGTTTGTGGTCACCAGGTGAGAATCCTTTCTGGCCTCCATGATCAGAAGTTTCTAGAATGTTATCCCGGCTGCTCCTGTTGGTGGCATTTCTGTCAGCTGTGGCCCACAGGGCCAATCTTTTGTCACAGAGTTCGGAGGTCACGGGTTCAAGGCTCACTTCAGAGACCCGAGCACATAATCCAGGCTGACACTTTGTGCTGAGGTGTCCTCTTTCAGGTGAGACATCGAACTCCCAGCTGGACAGAAGGAAGATCCCACGGCACCTGTTGTCCTGGCCAATATTTATCCCTCAACCAACATCATTAAATTCGGATTTCCTGGTCATTTGTCACCTTGTGTGTGGGATCTTGCTGTGTGCAAATTGCCCGGCATGTTTCTGACATTACCAACACTGCCTACAGGTCAATATTACTTCACCATAAAGTGCTTTGAGTCTTAAAAGCATCATCATTTTGCCATTGGAGGAGGCCATTCTGCCCATTGAGCCTATGTTGCCTCTCCAGGGCAGTCCAGTTAGTCCCATTCCCCTGCAACAATCCCAGCGGGTTTATTGCCCACAAGTGCCCATCCATTGGTCATCTCTGTGTCCACCACTCTCCACACCCTGAGGTTTGTGAACAGTGTGATATTTGTAACTACAAGTCTTTCCCTATTTGCTTCAATCATTTCAAGGTAAAAATAGTTGCCCATCCACCCCCCCATCCCCCCACCAATGTTGGAGTCGTCACTCTGGTGGAGTTGTTCTGATTGAAAGATAAAGATTGGTCAGGACACTGGGGGAACTCCCTTACTCTTCATCAAAATGGAATATTTTACATCCACCTGGGCAAGCAGCTGAGGCCTCAGTTTAATATCTCATCAAAAAGGTGGCAGCTCCAACAGTGCAGCACTCCCTCAGCACAGCACAGCACTGCAGCATCAGCCTGGATCTTTGTGCTCTTGTGGCCTGGGAGTTGAAAGCAGAATCTTGTGACTGAGGCAAGCGCAGACCCACTGAGAGACAGTCGGCAGTCGGATCCAAACATGTCGGTGTGTTCCGTGTGAAATGCTCAGTGCATGATTTAGTTACTGAGTAGATGTTCCTGTAATTGCTTTTTTTTGTTGTTCGTTTGTGGGACATGGGTGTCGCTGGTTGGCCAGTATTTATAGCCCATCCCTAGTTGCCCTTGGAGGGCAGTTGAGAGTCAACCACATTGCTGTGGCTCTGGAGTCACATGTAGTCCAGACCAGGTAAGGACTGCAGATTTCCTTCCCTATAGGACATTAAGTTTTATATTTTATTAGTGTCACAGGTAGGCTTACATTAACACTGCAATCAAGTTACTGTGAAGATCCCCTTGTCGTCACACTTCAGCACCTGTTCAGGTTACACCGAGGGTGAATTTAGCATGGCAATGCACCAACCAGCACGTCTTTTGGACTGTGGGAGAAAACCGGAGCACCCGGAGGAAACCCACACAGACACGGGGAGAACGTGCAGACTCCACACAGACACTCCACACATGAGCCAGATGGGATTTTCCATCAATCGACAATGGTTTCATGCTCATCAGTCGATTCTTAATTCCAGATACTTTTTTTTTTATTGAGTTCAAATTCCACCATCTGCCGTGGCGGGATTTGAACCCGGGTCCCCAAAACATTAGCTGATTTTCTGGATTAATAACCAAAAGAGAAAACACTGGAAAATCTCAGCAGGTCTGGCAGCATCTGTAAGGAGAGAAAAGAGCTGACGTTTCGAGTCCAGATAAGCCCTTGTCATCAGCTTTTGACAAAGGATGATCTGGACTCGAAACATCAGCTCTTTTCTCTCCTTACAGATGCTGCCAGACCTGCTGAGATTTTCCAGCATTTTCTCTTCGGTTTCAGATTCCAGCATCCGCAGTAATTTGCTTTTATTCTGGATTAATAGTCTCGCAAGAATACCACTCGGCCATCACCTGTCTTACGGACAGGAGGGGGAATTAATTTAAACAGTCCTGATTTCTCCCCTCACTACCCATCCATAAACAGAAAGATATTTTTGATTTTCCCCCCCTTACAAGTGGGGCCTATTTTCCCCAACCCTTCAGTTTGGAATGTTTCCTGATGAATAACCCCACAGCAAACTCACAATCAGGTCAAATAAAATGGTTGGTTTATTTTCCCCACGGACGGAATGTGGGAGACGGTTCACGTGTCTGCTCCTGTTGCACTGGGACAATAGCCGAGGGATAAAACGGGAGACTGCCTGGCCTCAGTCCCACGCAACAATATCTCAGCTTGGTGGAGGTCATGTGACTGACCTCCCATTTCCTCTCCTGGGTTTTGGACCAGGGATGAAATTTTCCAGGTCTGGAATCTTGAGAGGTTTGATAGAGGAGTCGGGATCCCTTTTGTCCATCGGCTGGAGCTTTGGTAACGGTTGGTGCAATTATTTGGAATGTGATCTTCTGCACTCACAGGGAGCATTAGCGCCTCCTTAAGGACAACAAGGTCTGGGCTGAATTTCTGAAAGCTAGCACGAGTAGTGGCTATCCAGGGCATGTCAGGGTAAAGCCATTGTCCATTTCTCATCGCAAATAATTTTGTGAAGTAGCCAGGCTGATGTAGAGATGGATATTTTCCTTCCCGTCTCTTGGACGGGACATGAGGTTTTGTGTTCCTGTGCAACTCGATGTTTGTGCTTATTCCCTCTCGCTGGAAGCAGTCGATCACTTTCAGAGATAATGTGTACTACTGTGTACAGTTCTGGTCACCCTATTATAGAACGGATATTATTAAACTAGAAAGAGTGCAGAAAAGATTTACTAGGATGCTACCGGGACTTGATGGTTTGAGTTATAAGGAGAGATTGGATAGAGTCGGACTTTTTTCCCTGGAGCGTAGAAGGCTGAGGGGTGATCTTATAGAGGTCTATAAAGTAATGAGGGGCATAGATCAGCTAGATAGTCAATATCTTTTCCCAAAGGTAGGGGAGTCTAAAACTAGAGGGCATAGGTTTAAGGTGAGAGGGGTGAGATACAAAAGTGTCCAGAAGGACAATTGTTTCACACAGAGGGTGGTGAGTGTCTGGAACGAGCTGCCAGAGGTAGTAGTAGAGGCGGGTACAATTTTGTCTTTTAAAAAGCATTTAGACAGTTACATGGGTAAGATGGGCATAGAGGGATATGGGCCAAATGCGGGCAATTGGGATTAGCTTAGGGGTTTAAAAAAAAGGGGCGGCATGGACAAGTTGGGCCGAAGGGCCTGTTTCCATGCTGTAAACCTCTATGACTCTGACTCTACTGTCACTGAATTCAGTACTCACTGTGTGACTTGTATTTGATGAATTGTATATAACGGGAACAATTGCATCTGTTTGCTGTCTCTGTTACTGATAGCGATGGTGTACACATCGGGGAAGATTGAACAGGCTTGAAGCTCTTCTTCAAAACGTGGAGACTGGGGCTGACCTGTGGGAGGTCATAGAATCTCTACAGTGCAGAAGGAGGCCATTCAGCCTATCGAGTCTGCACCGACCACAATCCCACCCAGGCCTCATAACCCCATGCATTTACCCTAAGGGGCAATTTAGCATGGAAAATCCACCTAACCTGCACATCTTTGGAGTGTGGGAGGAAACCCACGCAGACACGGGGAGAATGTGCAAACTCCACACAGACAGTGACCCAAGCCGGGAATCGAACCCGGGTCCCTGGCACTGTGAGGCAGCAGTGCTAACCCACTGTGCCACCGTGTCGCCCACGGTCTTTAAAATTATGAAAGGGCTTGACGAGGCGAGACATGGTGAAGATGGTAAAAGAGAAAATGCTGGAAAATCTCAGCAGGTCTGGCAGCCTCTGCAAGGAGAGAAAAGAGCTGACGTTTCGAGTCCAGACGACCCTTTGTCAAAGCTCACATCAGCTCTATTCTCTCCTTACAGATGCTGCCAGACCTGCTGAGATTTTCCAGCATTTTCTGTTTTTGATATGGCGATACAAATTAGCAGCAGGAGCAGGCCATTCGGCCCATCGAGCCTGCTCTGCTATTCAGTAAGATCCTGGCTGACTTGATTGTGATCTCACTACTCCCACAACCTTTCACCCCCTTGCTTATCAAGAATCAATCGAGCACTGTACCTCTAGCTTAAAGAGATCCAAACAACCACCCCCACTGGTCTTTGAGCAAGAGTTCCAAAGGCTCACCACCCGAGGAAAAAGGATTTTTATTTTCAATGGGTCACTCCTTTTTCTTAAAAAGAGTGACCCGGGTTCTAGATTCTCCCCCAAGAGGAAACACCCTGCCCACATCCACCCTGTCGAGACCCGCTCACCACTCTGTGATCTAACTGAATGGCAGAGCAGGCTTGAGGGGCTGAATGGCCTCCTCCTGTTCCTATGGCTGCTCTATAATGACCTCTGTGACACATCAGATTGTACAGAAAAAGCCAACAGAAGGCAGCAAGGTTGGTGAGGAGATTGTGTGCGATCGAGGGACTAATAATTCTTCTGTTGTTGTGAAATCTCCAAGTGTTGATTAGATTGTGAGCACTTTATATCATTATTACCTCTCTCTGCGCTATTGACATGTTTGAGAAAATGACACATTTCTCAGATTGCAGGTCGCAAGCACTGTAAACAGTGATTGTTTCTGATTGTCAGAAGCTGATTTCATTCGATGTGCAGATGAACAGGAGATGGGGGGGGGGGGGAATTATAATTGAAAACTCAAAAACGGAGTACTGCTTCCTCCACCTCTCGACTCATCCAGCCCGCACTGAAAACAATCCCACCCAGGCCCTATCCCCGTAAACACCCCCTTCATATTTACCCTGCTAGTCCCCCTGAAGCTCGGGGGCAATTTAGCTCGGCCAATCAGCCTGACCCGCACATCTTTTGGAGTGTGGGAGGAAACCGGAGCACCCGGAGGAAACCCACGCAGACACGAGGAGAATGTGCAAGCTCCACACAGACAGTGACCCGAGCCGGGAATTGAACCTGGGTCCCTGGCGCTGTGAGGCAGCAGTGCTAACCACTATGCCACTGTGCTGTCCTTGTAATGTAGGAAACCTGGCAGATGCACAGCAAGCTCCCAAACAGACAATAAGGAGATAAACGACCAGATAACCTATCTTTGGTGATGCAGGTTGAAGGATAGATATTGTCCTGGGCAGCATGGAAAACAACCCCCCCCCCCCAGTGCAGTGGGGTCTTTTATGCCCATCTTGAGTGACCAGCTGGTTTATCCGTGAAGGTTGGATTTTAAGTTGGATTTGCAAATTATTATTCACTATTCTATTATTCATTCATGGGACATGGGCGTCGCTGGCTGGCCAGCATTTATTGCCCATCCCTAGTTGCCCGTGAGAAGGTGATGGTGAGCTGCCTTCTTGAATCGCTGCAGTCCACGTGCTGTGGGTTGATCCACAATGCCGTTAGGGAGGGAATTCCAGGATTTTGACCCAGCGACTACAAAGGAATGGCGATATATTCCCAAGTCAGGACGGTGAGTGGCTTGGAGGGGAACATGCAGTTGGTGGTGTTCCCATTTATTTGCTGCCCTTGTCCTTCTGGATGGAAGTGGTTGTGGGTTTGGAAGGTGCTGTCTAAGGATCTTTGGTGAATTGCTGCAGTGCATCCTGTAGATAGTACACACTGCTGCTACTGAGCGTCGGTGGTGGAGGGATTGAATGTTTGTAGATGGGGTGCCAATCAAGCGGGGCTGCTTTGTCCTGGATGGTGTTGAGCTTCTTGAGTGTTGTTGGAGCTGCACCATCCAGGCGAGTGGCCAGGGTATTCCATCATTGGTAATGAACTCTAGTTGCTGCACCTGAAATCATTTGGATCTTACATAAAATAAAAAGTTGTCTGTGAGAACCATTTCAGATGAACGAAACAGAGAAACAGGAGTCTCCAAGTGTAGGCCTTGAATTTTGTACCCTGCAGTTGGCAATGAAGAGAGAGCCAGCACTCGTATTTCCTGGATCCCTCGAGGCTCCTTTAAATCTCTCCCCCTGTTCAGGCTGCACGCTGTGATTGGAACACAGCGTGCCACTGACTTTAGTACCTACTGGTAGATGTTGAATTGCCGAGTCCCAATGCAAATCTAATCAAACTGATGGCTCTCGCCATTCAAGCAGATGCTTGAAGCAATGGGAAGGAAAATGAGATTGCTGAGATGGACAGCTGAACAGGGAACTCAGCATATTAACACTCTTATTCATTCACCGCTCTGTGAGACTGAGTCTCCATCACAACCATCAGTGTGTGAGCGTGCACAGTTTAACTGGCAGCCCAATCTCCAGGACTGTTCTAAATTCACAGTATTAAATTCTGTAAAGATTTATTGTAGTATGAAACAAAAGGTCATTTAAATCTCATTTATAAATATATGGTTTTGGTAACTGTAATACGACGTTGCCTCTGCAAAACCCTGCAAATCCACTGGCAGGATAGGCATACCAGTGTGAGCATCCTTTCCCAGGCCAATATCCCGAGCATCGGCGCACTGGTCACGCTCGACCAGCTGCGATGGGCTGGCCACATTATCGCTCCAAAATCTCTTCCTCAATGTCAACAAAACAAAGGAGATTGTCATCAACTTCAGGAAGCGTAGAGGGGATCATGCCCCTGTCTACATCAACGGGAACAAAGTAGAAAGGGTCGCGAGCTTCAAGTTTTTAGGTATCCAGATCACCAACAACCTGTCCTGGTCCCCCCCATGCCGACACTATAGTTAAGAAAGCCCACCAATGCCTCTACTTTCTCAGAAGACTAAGGAAATTTGGCATGTCAGCTACGACTCTCTCAAACTTTTACAAATGCACCATAGAAAGCATTCTTTCTGGTTGTATCACAGCTTGGTATGGCTCCTGCTCTGCCCAAGACCGCAAGAAACTACAAAAGTTTGTGAACGAAGCCCAGTCCATCACGCAAACCAGCCTCCCATCCGTTGACTCTGTCTACACTTCCCACTGCCTCGGAAAAGCAGCCAGCATAATCAAGGACCCCACGCACCCCGGACATTCTCTTTCCAACCTCCTTCCGTCGGGAAAAAGATACAGAAGTCTGAGGTCACGTACCAACTGAACAGAACAGCTTCTTCCCTGCTGCCATCAGACTTTTGAAT